>NC_081183.1:60607355-60885373 GCF_029867415.1 Vicia villosa | reverse complement strand
AGTCGGTTGACAGACAAACTGCAGACAGTACAATTCACAGTGATTTGTACAAACAATCAAATCAATCATTCACAATTCAAATTTCCAAGATTTTTGTGTTAGAAGTCTTCTGAATATCACATGATTAGCAGAAACTCAACACTGCACAAAAATCAGGTACGCTTAACTGCCTCCTATACAGACAGTCCCTAATCAGGGTTTTTCTTGTTTTAACAGGAGCAACAAGTTTTGAGAGCTCAAATGGATTTCATATACATCCATACATCTCAAAGTACCATCATACAAATTTTCAAACTTCAATTCACTCAGACGCACCGTCAGCAGCTCAAACAGTCAACAGACGACCCGTTTGACCAAAAAAGTCAACTGACAGTCAAAAATGAAATTTTTTGTCAAAGTCCATATTTTGTCAAAGGATTCAACACTTGATCATTGGATGATCACAATTCATCAAGGAAAGATCAAAAATCAACAAAACCCTAAGATTCAAAATTAGGGTTTTTGCCTGAAAAGTCAACTCAACTTTGACTGATCATAACTCTCTCATCCTTCATCCAAAAAATGTCAACCAAAGCTCATTTTGAAGGAAATTCAATTATCTTTCAAATGCAATTGATCCCATGGTCATAGCATTCACCATTTGAAAAATATGGCCAAAGACATTACAGGTCATTTTCAAAGTCAACAAAAAGACACTTTTTTCAAAAGGACACACAAGGAGAACCAAAAATCATTTTGAAATGAGACCAAAGACATTGGTTAGAGGACTCTTTGAGGTTTCCAAAAAGTGCAAGATCTCCTTCATATGACAAAAATTGAAGGATTTACACCTTGTTGAAGTTGGCTAAATTTTGGGAAAATGCATGAAATCAACATTGCTCAAAAATGTTTTTTTTCCAAAAGATGCCAAGTTTTTATGGTCCAAACATCTTTGCCATGTTACTATGGGCCTCCCACGACCAAGACAAAGCCCACATCTTTATTGGCCATTTTTTGCATAATTTTATCTTACTTTAAGATTAAAATTAAAAGGAAAATGCATGGATAATGGTTGCTTGGCCTCCAAGTATGACTCACTTCAAGGAATCTTCATTTTTTCTGCAAGAATTGAAGAGCAAGACAAGAGCATTGAATGGAGTCAAGCTTGGTCAACAATTCAAAGATTTTTAATATTTTAAAAATCAAACTTTCAACAAAGACAACAAAGCTTCTTAGCTTGAGTTCCAAGCAACTTTGGGCTATAAAAGAAGCATCATACTTCAGCAAAAAGGGGGACACACGAAATAGGGCAAGAGTATAGCAAGAAATATCACAAAAATTCTCAAAATTTGCATATACTTTGTAATTTTCAAATTCAAATTTCCAATCAATATCAATACCAATAAACACTTCTAATCATCTCCTCAAACATTATAGAGTAAGATTGAGCTCTAAATATAGACATATGAGAGTCGTATAAAGCACTTAAAGCTCTTCATGTACATATGAGTTTTATTTTCGTTTTTGTATATGCAACTAATTTCACTGCAAACTAACCACCCTAACATCCTTATGGGGACCTATATGTGTGATCTGGGCCTTAGCATGAGTGTTCCAACGTGAGGATCAGGCTCCACCATTAAAACGAGTCCATGAGTGTTTAAGCTTCATCTTCTTCGTATCCATAGCTAGGAGCTTCAAACCTTAAAACAAATGACATATTTGGATTCAGGACACTCTAATTAGTGGATCTGGGTCACTTGTTTCTATTGCTAACTCGTATTTTTTGCAGGTTCATAGGTTGTTAAAAAACTGGAATTTTAACGTCCAAATAGGGGAGGTTAAAAACCCCCGCTATTTGAAGCTGAAAACCTCACTTCTGGAGGTTGAAGACGACCACGCGTCCAAGCGTGGTTCGTCTGACTTTTCAGCGCGCCAAGGTGGCCCTTCCCTCAAATCTTATTCGCTGGTCAATCCAGCGTGGGCCCCTGCAAAGACTTTGAACCCCCTTGGATTCAGTGTACACCATCTTACCATGCACCTACAAATCTGTGCCCTTGGATCAATCTCAAAGCCAATCCAACGCCTCACACATGCCAGCTCACCATGCTCCTTCATTAATTGCCACACCAGATCAGTATCCTTATATTTTTAATTTTATTTTCTATTTTTATTTTAGTTTCTTTGATAAATTAATTAAAAATAGTTAAAAACTTCCAAAAATTCCACAAAAAATATTTTAAACTTCTAAAATAATATATTATTTTATGAAACAAAAATATTTTATTTTTCTTCAAAATTTCAATATTTTTCATAATTAATTAGTATGTATTTGTATATTTGCTTATTAATTATTTTAATTAGTCAAAAAATCATAAAAAAAATTGTTCTTTGTGTTAAATATTGTTTATATATCATAAACTAATTTTGTACATATTTAGGATAATTTTCTCTTTAAGTTTTAATTATTTGTGTAATTATTTGCATAATTATGTTTTGATTAACTTAAAATATCCAAAAACAAATTTCAAAAATTCCAAAAAAATTAGTTTTGTTCTAAAATCAATTAACAAACATTTTGTACATATTTTTAAACTTATTTGCTAGGTTTAATCATATTCCATCTTTTCTTTATTTTAAATTAATTAATAATGCATTAATTATATTTAAAATAAATCACAAAAATACAAAAATATGCCTTTTATTTCTTGCAATTTAAAATTCCTAGATAAATGTATAGGATGTCAAATTCATGTAAATAGGCTAGTTTACATTTCCCGCACAATCGATGTAATAGCGTAGATTTACTTTCTGCACTTTACATTTCCGCATTTTAATTTCCAGCACCCATATAAACTGCGTGTATGTCAAAGATAAAACTGAACCGTCAGATCACTAACTTCAAAGATAAATATCTGAATTCAATCACAATCACATTTGCACCTCCTAGGGTAACCCCTTTTCACTCTTTTCAAAATCAAAGTTACATTTCTACTGTTTCGAGTACAAAATCGAACCTTTTGTTTATATCCGACGAATGGATAGATTTTTAAAGGGAACAAGGATAAAGACCTCCTAACTCAGGGTAGACCTCCTAGTTTGCTTGCTCAAAATCAAAACAAACAAAATTCTCATACACTGTTGTTTTTTTAAAACGAATTTTCCAAAAGACAATATTTTGTATACATCCAAACACGGATCATTACAAAATTAACGATCTTTTCAAAACATCTTTCGAAAGATAAACAAGCATTTGTATATATCCGCACAAGGATCATTACAAATTCTATTTGCAAAGGTATTTCAAAAACACAGGTAAAGCATTCCGAATCAATTGAAAAGTAAAGCAAATGAGCTAAGCAAACTAAAGAGCCCATGGATAACCATGGATACAAAGGGTGCTAACACCTTCCCTTTGTATAACCTACCCCCTTACCCAGAATCTCTCAAAGGTCTTTTTTCTGTTTCTTTTATAAACCTTTCCTTCATTGGATAAAATAAAAGGTCGGTGGCGACTCTGTAAACTTTTTCAAAAGTGACGCGAAAGCGTCCGATCGACAAAAAAGAGTCAGTTCACGTATCCCACCCACGGAGGGGTATGGCCCGAAAGGACGGTCCACACAGAGTCAGCCTCAACCTTGGGCTTTGTACAAGGAAGATAATAGAGTCTCCATAGTGAGTCCTTCCCCATCAAACAACCACAACCTTGGGCTTTATACAAGGCAGATAAACATCATTTCCATGTGTCAAAAGATTCCTAACCTTTAGGATCTTTTCCCCCTCAAGTAGCCACAACCTTAGGCCTTGTATAGGGCAGATAAACATCCTCTTCTATGTCAAAAGATTAATACCCTTTTAGTCATTTCCCTAGAGAGTCAGCCACAACCTTGGGCTTTGTACAAGGCACACAAAGTAGAGTCATCCATAGTCTCCAAACTCTGTTTCCTCAACAGTCAGCCACAACCTTGGGCTTCTTACAAGGCAGAAAATAGAGTCTCCCTAGGTAGAGTCAGCCACAATTCTGGGCTTCGCACAAAACATTAAAATAAACTTTTCAATCAAAAAACAAAATAAACACTCTCCAACTAGAGTCAGCCTCAATTATGGGCTTCATACAGAACACAAATTTCTTCAGTCAAAGTCAATTCCCAGTGGAGTCATCTCCCAGAGTCAATAAAAACCTTTTAAGCCTCAAGCTCGGGCCTCATACAAGCCAGCTAAAATCAAATATTTTATACAGTAGATAGACATAACTTATCTCTATAGAGAGATATTTCTCCTATCTCACCACATTCAAACAAACAAACAAACATTTCAATTTCAAACATTCTCCCATTTAAGACTCTGAAAGGCATGCTTTGGCACATCCCCAGACTTGTACAACTTTCCCTAATTTGGTCGAGAATCTTTCTTTCATTCAAGAGACACGCGACAGGAATACTTGCACACAACCAAGTAAGGTCCCTCTCTTAATGAAACAAACTCATCTTTTCTGTCACTTTAAATGTTTGTGGTGGAATAGTAGAAATACCTCTCTGTAAAGATGACTTCATGTCTCTTTCCTGTAAATAGAGATTTAATTCAAGCTTTAACCTTGAGCTTCAAGCAAGGCACCAAAAAAACCAATTAATTTCCCTAATTAGTTCCCCGAACTACAAAAAGCTCTGACTTCCATTAGGGATATGTAGGCATGAGATTCACAAGGAATCTCAGCGAGCTAATAAAAAACAAAAAACAGTCAGTTCATTTGTATTTCATTTCAATTCAATTCAATTCTCTCTCCTAACACAAAGGAGAAACTTTCCCAATCAATTAGAAAACACAAACACATAGACACAGAGAAGGTTCCTGTAGAGTACTATGGATATATAGGGTGCTTAAAACCTTCCCTATGTATAACCGACCTCCTGGACTCTAAAATTTCTAGTCTAGGTGAGTCCCCACACTTAGCAAACTCCTAGGGTTTATTTGAGATCTTTTTCCCCTTCCTCCTCGTAGGATAATTAAAAAGTTCATGTGCTATCGTAGGAAGAACTGAAATAAAATTCATCCCACAAGGGCGCTTCTCTCCTTATAAATTTCGCGTGATGGGTTTAGCGTGCCGTCCTCCCAAGTGAAACGGGGAGGTGAAAAAACGACACCACAATAAGTCATAACCCCTATTGAATAGTCATGTTTTAATGACTATGTAACCGTCCATAATAACCTGTAACGCTTGTAACCGCTTATTAATAGCTTATAACGTTTGTAACCGCCTCATTAATGGTTTGAAACCATCGCCTAAGGAGTTATACGTCTATTCCTGGTCGGTTAACACTACTCGGCTTGGAGACTTATGGGATGTATTACCAGCTTCCGGCTAAGTACCCGTCCCCTGCTTATATGCAGTGGTCGGCTGACTTATGCCTTGCCGGGTATAGCTTAGTGCTCGGCCAAATGTCCATTATAAGCTATAGGTCGCGTCCTTATAAATATCCTGTGTCCGGAACAAGCCCCCCGAGTATGGATCCTCGTTGACGAGATGATATGCTCGGTCATGAAGAACTCGAATATTTATGGCTACCTGATTTGTTAGGAGCAAATGAAGGACCTCTGCGATTTTGAACTTTAATCGGCTAACGAGCCCTTTTGTCCATAACTCTGAGTTAATGAATTTCAAGCGAGTTTTGTCAAGGATTTTATTGAGCCTGGGAGTGTTTAGCTCATGTTACTCGGCCCTTAAACGGGGAGTGTCATTTTAGAACTCGTCTCCTTGCGGTTCTTATAATCGTATATGGCTTTTTATCCGAGTTGGGACGTACCCGGGAAAAGTCATGATTTTACGTTTCTTGACGGCTCTTGTTCTTTATCAATATTTAACAAGATATGAAGTAGTAAAGATGTTTTTAATGAGCCCCGAGTTGTGGTGGTCGGGTTTACATAACTCAGATGCAGTTATGATAAGTCCCAAACCATTATAATCGGGTTCATATGCCCTAGTGACTAGAATAGTTATTTCCTATGATTGGAAATTTTTGGTAGTTAAATAGGCTTTGGTCCATTGTGATCGTTTTTCAGCCTCCTGGATCTGTATTGATCAACTTTGCCTATTTATTCACGTATTATCCGAGTAATCATTAGCCGAGTCTTAAATCATTTTGAAACTGGATTTTCGTGCATCATGCTTAGTGAAACTTAGGCGTTTTGTTACACGATGATGTTTATGAGTAGCTTTAGGGGATTTGGAGGTTGTGTTCTGAACACTTTGCTCCAAGACGAATGTCTTCGCTTCTCACCCTCTGTTTGTTCCTTTTCCCTAACTTTTGTATATAAGGGGGTGGTAGGAAATTTTTGTTCCTATGATCTTTCTCTCCTTTTAACAATGGATAAAACTAAAGGTGAGAAATCCTTTGAAGCCTCGAAACCATGTAGTTTTGAGGAGGAAGAAAGGGAGCGTTGTCCAGACTACCAATGAGTCGAAGCGTTCTTCCAAGGACGCTTCTCGTTATGAGAAGAGTCAAGCCATGAAGACTAAGTCGCGATCTTTTAAGGTTAAAGTTGTTTGTTATGGAGCATGATTTTAATTCCGAGCTTTGATGAAGATTGACTTACCTTAACTCGGAAGACTTTGAGCGTTGCAAATAAGAAGCATAATGTTTAAATACATCATTTTCTTGAATTTGCGCTTTTGTATTGTTATTGTTTTTTAAATGACGATTTGTAAGGCTTTTCTCCGATTTGTGTTAACCGAATGAGTGCTCATATGATGTAAGCCCAAAGCGTTTGTTCTTGGCCTTTATAGCTGATATTAAGCGCTTTTCAGGTCTTCACATTTGTGTTCCAGATTAAAAAGCCGGGTTGCATATTCATTTTCCATTTAGGTTCCCGTAGGTCAAATGCTTAAGCATGTTCTGACCGGTTTGGGCAATACTTAACTCGTATACTTGGCTTTTGTAAGCGTAGTACTTTAGAGAATTTTGACTTCTCGGGGAGAAGTTTTTAGATAATGTCCTTATCTTTTTAAGTACTCGAATTTTGTTACCCCCGAGTTCGTAAGCGTGTTGGGACTGTTGCTTCTGCTAGTGCCCTTTAAGTTTGAGTTGTTGGAGCCGATTATGCCAGAGGCTTAAGAGTGCGCTTGAACTTTATGTTTTTCCACCATTTATAGGCTTCTGGTTACGCGGGGCACTATTCTGAGTCCATGATGGTACCCGGGAATTTTAATGCTCCTTAGAGGCTTTATACTTTATAATCACTTGTCACCTAGACAAAGATTTTCTCTTTTGTCCGAGCTTCATCGAAATTCTCGGAACTCTTACTCTGTTTCAGAGCCTTTCTAACTTATTTGGGCTTTAGTTAGGCCATAGGTTTAATTTTACTTAGCCATTAAACCCGTTTATGCCAAAGGCTTGAGAGTGCGTTTGGTTTAGCGACTTTGGGTACAAAGCCCCTTGTAAGGTCTTTTGTTATTTCCGAGAAGATGCTCAGAACTTTAGTTCTTTTTAGAAGCTTCTAAATGTACTTTAGATTTAGGCCAGAGGTTTATGCTTACTTAGCATGTCTGATTCCGATTATGCCAAAGGCTTAAGAGTGTGCTTGAGCTTTTGACTTGGGTTGCAGATTTTTTTTAGAGCCTCAGCGAGGTTGACAGCGTCATGTTTATAGTCCAGAGCCCCATGGCGAGGACTTTAACCATCCTTGATGCAGAAATACGCCCGGAGGCTTAACCGTCTAAAGGTGCGGCCATAGGTCCAAAGACTTAACCGTCTTTGATGCGGACATAGGCCTGGAGGCTTAACCGTCTTAAGGTGCGGCCATAGGTCCAAAGACTTAATCGTCATTGATGTGGACAGAGTCCCTTGCAAGGGATCACCAGAAACCAGTTTGAGAGCCTTGGCGAGGTTGAACTGTAACACCCCAATTCTACCCAAAGCATTTAGGCAGGAAAATATCAGAGTATTAAAATTTCATACAACACAATTAGGATGTTACACTAAGTAACCAAACAAACACTTAGAAAACAAACGGACATCAACGATGCCAAAAGCATACAACACCTGCCAATAAAACGATACATAACACACGGAAGATATGAACATAAATATATACGTATAGTTCTCACTCTCAAAGAGGAGTTTTCCAAAATAAAGCGTTTACTATACACATCAGCACATCATCACATATACATGTTCAAAGAGTCATATACAAATAAATAACAACAGACTCCCGACTCCCCGGTGTTACGTATCAGAGCGACCGACAAGACCAACTGGAGAACTACCTCTTCCAAAAGACTCCCAAAGCGGCTAATCTGCAGGATGCCACTCAAGCATCAAATCAGCAGAAGGGTGAGAATATAATTCATAATGAAAGCATGACAATTATAGTAATGCCAACAAGTAACATCAAGAATCATACAACAAAGTAATTCATTCATTCAACCACAATCCATATATAAGTAATGTGACACATGAATGATAACGTAACTATAAAGACAGACGATGATGAATGAGACTCAACTATGCATATGCATGTGGTACCAAATCCGGAGTAAAACTCCTCCTTGTCATTATGACAAAAACACCTGCCGAGCATTATGCTGGGACTTTTTTCCACTCAGGAAGCCCGCAGGCTGTCGTCATCGAGCACGCAGCTCCCACTGATGACCTCTTGCCAATAAGGCTCATTCCATTACCGAGCATTAAGCCCCTACTGGTAACCAAGCGCGCACGCTGTCGTCATCGAGCACGCAGCTCCCACTGATGACCTCTTGCCAATAAGGCTCATTCCATTACCGAGCATTAAGCCCCTACTGGTAACCGTGCCCGCAGGCCATCTGTTAATAGCATTCCGCCATTAACGTATTGAAATGTTATGCTGTGCAAATATAAGACTCTTTTACACGACAACAACATCATCAACAATATAACACGATCATACACTCACGTTACATCGTTTATATTCTATCCAAAAGGATACATCACCAATTAATAACATCGTTATCAATTACACCACACCATAATTACCACACAGGCATTAATAAGCACACAGCACACATTCACCGTCAAAACATACTAGCCACATCGGCATAAATGATCGCATAATTGCATCACATCAAATTAATATTGGACATTGGCCCACAACTCCATCAATACATCATTCTCATAACAACAATTACTTGCCATAAGGCCACACATCATGTTAACAACAAACAACCAAACATCGTCACATATCAAGAATGAACATTCATTAATACATAACACATATGAACATGATCTCATGTTATCGATAATTAATCACATACCTCATATCAATACGATAACATCCACACAACACATCATCATGATTTAACATGCACTAGTTCACAAAACCATTTATGAAAATCAACCAACCACTACTACATCCTACATCATTAACAATTACCACCAAGCACTATGATTATTTACCAATCATATCGCGCATATAAACAATTATGTGTTTTCATCAACAACCCTCATAACCAATTCATAACAAGCTAACCAAGCCTATGCTATCATATAAAACATCCAACTAGCTTCCTAACACTTCGAACGGCGTACGAAACGGATTTACGGATCAAAAGTTACAAGGTTTCAAAGTTTGGATAGTTGAACATACTACACAATTCATCACTTGATCCTAATAAAAATAATAGGAGACTACATCCTATGAATCCTTTAATTAGATAATAATATAGTTCATTGCGTTAGCTTTCCAACACTTCGAACGGCGACAAAATCGGAGTTACGGTCCAAGAGTTACGAAGTTTCAAAGTTTTGGAAAAACAGAAAATGTTGTTGGCCGCTCAGCGGGATGCTTTAGGCCGCTAAGCGGAAATTCCAGTAACGGACCAACGAAAACTCCGCTCAGCGGGCCTGAGGCCGCTTAGCGGACCTGAGAAAAACCAGAAAAAACCCAGCACGAACAGAACTGTCTCAAGCCCCTTATACCCACCAAAACCACTCCAAAACATCATTATAACACCAATACAACACATACATACTATATAAACAACATAACATCCAACTTTCATGGTTGATTCATTAATCTTTCTCAAAACCTAACTTTTTCTTAAAACTCAATCAAGCCATGGAAATGGAAAACAAACATGATCAATGAAGATATCTATCATCATACTACACATACACACCACAAAATCTTGTTTATAACTCCTAAACTCACAAAACTCACAATCCACCATTGTTGGTCAACTTAGAAAAGAGCAAGAACAAGACAAACAAAACTACAAGAACCATACAATCAAGATAAACTATATTCATCCCCCTTACCTTGGTTGGATTCTTGGCTCTAGCTTGATTTGGATTCTACAACTCTCTTCTTCCCTTCTCTTCACAAGTTTCTTTCTTTCTCTCCAAAATATCTCTCTTTCTTTCTATCTCAAAATATCTCTTTTTCTCTCTATATCTCTTTCTATTTTTCTACTTCTCATTTTCCCCCACTCAACTTTCATAAATTCTAATTTTGGCCCAAATGTCACTAAACATTAATTCTAACCAATCAACACCCAAAACATAATAATTACACACATGAAAGTAATAAGTAAAATATTAACATAATTAATATTTACCGACTGACACAACTCAAAAACGGTAAAATTCCAATAAACGACACAAACGTCCAAATCAAGCGTATACTTATTTTCCGGGCGTTACAACTCTCCCCCACTTAGAAGATTTCCGTCCTCGGAAATATCCCAAACACAAACAAACTTGGATACGCTCTCGCATCCGACTAACCAACTATCAAGCCACGAAAGCAACGACACAATCAGCGCCAAACAACGAACCACTCTAGCTAAAAGCAAAACAACCAAAACACAACAACGACAACGAGATGCAATGCCCATACAATGCACTCACCGACTAACACCAAAACACAAGAAATAACCAAGACACAGACAACAACCACGTCGCACAACATCCAAACAACCATGCCAAGACATAGCAGTCAAACATGTAACTAAAACATCTGGTGGTCTTATCATTCCCACCACATCCACTGTCCACAATTTGAACTCTAACAATTCATACACACACACGAACCGCGTCATTTCACGCTTCCGATGTGCACTCTGATTTCCCACAACAAACAGATTTACCAATTTCATAACCATCCTCCAGCTCTTTCTAGCATTCACCAGAAACTCATTGTTCTCTTTTAGCATACTCAACCTCTTAATCTGCTGTGTCAGCTTGCACACCAGACAAAAGTCTTTGTATTATCCAATCAAGGCAAAAAGCTAATCCAAACACATCCTTGTCTCACAACACAAGCCCTCATAGATCCTTAAGTGACCAAATCGCCCTCTCAGTCTGACCATCCGTTTGAGGATGATACGCCAGACTCAAACGCAACTTCGTACCCAAAGTACTTTGCGAACCTTCTCAAAATTTCAAAAATAAACCTCGGATCTCAATCTGAACAATACCTTTCAAAACACCATGCAAACAAACAAACCAACGAACAATTTTATCAACATACCACTCGCCAGTACTTCCATCGGTTAATCCATTCTTATCGAAATAACGTGAGAAAATTTCGTCAATATATTCACAATAACCTAAATCACCTCACAATTACTCGACGTCCTCGGAAAACCAGAAATAAAATCCATAGAAATGCTATTCCACTTCTACTCAGGAATGGATAACAGTTACATGAAACCAGACGACTTCTGACAAGTCAAACACAAATAAACAAATCCTTTCATATCCTTCTTCATTACCTTGCCACTAAAAATGACCTTCTTAAATCTTGATACATCTTAGTAGCATCAGGATGAATACTCAAATCACTATGACGCACTTCATCCATAGTCCTCTTTTCAAATCCGAACATTAGGAATACAAACTTGACCATGACATCCCATGACATTGTTCTTATCAATCCGAAGATCACCATCTTTATCTTTGACCAATAAATGTCATCTTATCAACCCATTCAAATCCGATTTCCGACCTTTTCTAATCTCATCAAGAATACCATAAGTAAGCTTTCACATATAAAGCTCAACACTTGAAGAAGTCTCTTTACAAACCCAACTCAAATCCCACAACTGTTTCAAATATCACAATACTCGAATCATCGACATAGACGTATGTAATGGTTTCTCATATTCAACTCGTTCTGATCAAACGAATACTTCAAACTCTTGTAGTCACTTACACACACAAATCTCGATCCGAATAATTAGTGCCTTCAAATTTCCCAAACAGAAATAACAACTGCCAACTTTAAATCTTGTGACAGATAAATCCTTTCAAAAATCTTTACTTGCATAAAAGCATAAACCACCACTTACCCCTTTCTGCATTAGAACTTCTTGCAAACCCAACAAAGAAACATCCCAAAACACTACAAACAGTTCTAACAGATCCGACAAAATCAAAATAGGAATGATAGTCAACCTCCTCTTAAACCCTTGAACATTCACTTCACTCAACCAAAAACTCACATAAGGAAACTTAGCAGACAACTTCTTCTTCCCAACACGGACAAAACAATTCTCAAATACTTAGCATGATCATCTTCACACTGATGACACCCATACCTCAAATCAAACTTGCAAAACAAACAAGCTCCAACCAACTTGATCCGTCAAAATATCAATCCTCGAAAGGGAATACTTTTCCTTAATTGTCACTTTTCTCAATTGTCTAAAATCGACACAAAGCCTCATAGAACCTTCCTTCTTAACCAACAAAACACGTGCACCCTACGGCAACACACTCGAATGAACAAACCTCTTCTCAAGAAAATCCTTAAGTCGACTCCTCAACTCTTTCAACTCAGAAGTTGGCATCCGATACGGAACCCTCGACAAAACAATAGTTCTAGGAACTAAATCCTTCAAACAGAACTCCAAGACGGAATTCCCCTTTTCGACGATGAATCACTTAAGCCTTCAAGAAACACTTATACAAATGCACAACTATCCGCAATTCCCACAATTGCTCTTCCTCAAGAACATCCAAAGTCGTCGACAACATAAACAACGTCGTACCACCTTGCACCAACCCATTCACTTCCAATATTATCAAACTAGCCAGATAAGCCTATCACGTCCAATACGATCCCGTCCACTATCAACAAGAGATTAAGGGTGATCAAGTCCTCAATTTGTCAATAGGTAGCCGACAATCATCATAGAGTATAAACTATCAGTACTAACATTAATAATATTCTTTTCCAACTTTTGCTCATAGCACAGAAGCACTATGATTCCATAATTCACAAACCTCTCAAGATCATCCGAACCAGCTAACACCGACGTCCGGTAGCTATGTACCAAAACACTTCTAACAACATCTCAAAACAAAATTCCTGAGATCCTACTTATCTCTTCATACTCCTAATTCTTACTCGAGTTCCAAAACGTTTCCAACAACGTCACTTCACACAAGGCTACTCAAACAACAACTTCATAGTCCATCAGTAGCGTTAGAGCATCACAACTCTCTAAATTCCATTCCTTAGAAATAACCAAAATCTACTCCGTGACACTCCAACTTGATTAACAACCAAAGTCTTAAGTCCAAGTCACCTTCACTTCAAAAAAACAACAAATTCCAACAACACTAGTACTGCTGCCCTCAGTAGCATACTAACATCTTGCAACTGAAACATACCCGAGAAGCATATCTTCTCCCCCACTTAGCTTCAAACCACTCCTGCACACAACTGACTAGAGGCACAACAAGTACTGACAGTGCTCCACACACTTATCACATACTGAGGAATTAAACAACATTAGACAACACTGACTGGACAGACCGACCTGCTCTGATACCACTAATGTAACACCCCAATTCTACCCAAAGCATTTAGGCAGGAAAATATCAGAGTATTAAAATTTCATACAACACAATTAGGATGTTACACTAAGTAACCAAACAAACACTTAGAAAACAAACGGACATCAACGATGCCAAAAGCATACAACACCTGCCAATAAAACGATACATAACACACGGAAGATATGAACATAAATATATACGTATAGTTCTCACTCTCAAAGAGGAGTTTTCCAAAATAAAGCGTTTACTATACACATCAGCACATCATCACATATACATGTTCAAAGAGTCATATACAAATAAATAACAACAGACTCCCGACTCCCCGGTGTTACGTATCAGAGCGACCGACAAGACCAACTGGAGAACTACCTCTTCCAAAAGACTCCCAAAGCGGCTAATCTGCAGGATGCCACTCAAGCATCAAATCAGCAGAAGGGTGAGAATATAATTCATAATGAAAGCATGACAATTATAGTAATGCCAACAAGTAACATCAAGAATCATACAACAAAGTAATTCATTCATTCAACCACAATCCATATATAAGTAATGTGACACATGAATGATAACGTAACTATAAAGACAGACGATGATGAATGAGACTCAACTATGCATATGCATGTGGTACCAAATCCGGAGTAAAACTCCTCCTTGTCATTATGACAAAAACACCTGCCGAGCATTATGCTGGGACTTTTTTCCACTCAGGAAGCCCGCAGGCTGTCGTCATCGAGCACGCAGCTCCCACTGATGACCTCTTGCCAATAAGGCTCATTCCATTACCGAGCATTAAGCCCCTACTGGTAACCAAGCGCGCACGCTGTCGTCATCGAGCACGCAGCTCCCACTGATGACCTCTTGCCAATAAGGCTCATTCCATTACCGAGCATTAAGCCCCTACTGGTAACCGTGCCCGCAGGCCATCTGTTAATAGCATTCCGCCATTAACGTATTGAAATGTTATGCTGTGCAAATATAAGACTCTTTTACACGACAACAACATCATCAACAATATAACACGATCATACACTCACGTTACATCGTTTATATTCTATCCAAAAGGATACATCACCAATTAATAACATCGTTATCAATTACACCACACCATAATTACCACACAGGCATTAATAAGCACACAGCACACATTCACCGTCAAAACATACTAGCCACATCGGCATAAATGATCGCATAATTGCATCACATCAAATTAATATTGGACATTGGCCCACAACTCCATCAATACATCATTCTCATAACAACAATTACTTGCCATAAGGCCACACATCATGTTAACAACAAACAACCAAACATCGTCACATATCAAGAATGAACATTCATTAATACATAACACATATGAACATGATCTCATGTTATCGATAATTAATCACATACCTCATATCAATACGATAACATCCACACAACACATCATCATGATTTAACATGCACTAGTTCACAAAACCATTTATGAAAATCAACCAACCACTACTACATCCTACATCATTAACAATTACCACCAAGCACTATGATTATTTACCAATCATATCGCGCATATAAACAATTATGTGTTTTCATCAACAACCCTCATAACCAATTCATAACAAGCTAACCAAGCCTATGCTATCATATAAAACATCCAACTAGCTTCCTAACACTTCGAACGGCGTACGAAACGGATTTACGGATCAAAAGTTACAAGGTTTCAAAGTTTGGATAGTTGAACATACTACACAATTCATCACTTGATCCTAATAAAAATAATAGGAGACTACATCCTATGAATCCTTTAATTAGATAATAATATAGTTCATTGCGTTAGCTTTCCAACACTTTGAACGGCGACAAAATCGGAGTTACGGTCCAAGAGTTACGAAGTTTCAAAGTTTTGGAAAAACAGAAAATGTTGTTGGCCGCTCAGCGGGATGCTTTAGGCCGCTAAGCGGAAATTCCAGTAACGGACCAACGAAAACTCCGCTCAGCGGGCCTGAGGCCGCTTAGCGGACCTGAGAAAAACCAGAAAAAACCCAGCACGAACAGAACTGTCTCAAGCCCCTTATACCCACCAAAACCACTCCAAAACATCATTATAACACCAATACAACACATACATACTATATAAACAACATAACATCCAACTTTCATGGTTGATTCATTAATCTTTCTCAAAACCTAACTTTTTCTTAAAACTCAATCAAGCCATGGAAATGGAAAACAAACATGATCAATGAAGATATCTATCATCATACTACACATACACACCACAAAATCTTGTTTATAACTCCTAAACTCACAAAACTCACAATCCACCATTGTTGGTCAACTTAGAAAAGAGCAAGAACAAGACAAACAAAACTACAAGAACCATACAATCAAGATAAACTATATTCATCCCCCTTACCTTGGTTGGATTCTTGGCTCTAGCTTGATTTGGATTCTACAACTCTCTTCTTCCCTTCTCTTCACAAGTTTCTTTCTTTCTCTCCAAAATATCTCTCTTTCTTTCTATCTCAAAATATCTCTTTTTCTCTCTATATCTCTTTCTATTTTTCTACTTCTCATTTTCCCCCACTCAACTTTCATAAATTCTAATTTTGGCCCAAATGTCACTAAACATTAATTCTAACCAATCAACACCCAAAACATAATAATTACACACATGAAAGTAATAAGTAAAATATTAACATAATTAATATTTACCGACTGACACAACTCAAAAACGGTAAAATTCCAATAAACGACACAAACGTCCAAATCAAGCGTATACTTATTTTCCGGGCGTTACATGAACCGTCTTAGGGTGCGAACAGAGCCCCTGGCAAGGGATCACCAGAAACTGGTTTGAGAGCCTTGGCGAGGTTGAACCATCTTAGGGTGCGGACAGAGCCCCTTGCAAGGGATCACCAAAAACCGGTTTGAGAGCCTTGGCGAGGTTGAACCGTCTTAGGGGCGTGGACAGAGCCCCTTGCAAGGGATCACCGGGAACCGGAGAGAGCCTTGGCGGGGTTGAACCGTCTTTGAGGCGCGGAAAGAGCCCCTTGCAAGGGATCACCGGAGACCGGTTTGAGAGCCTTGGCTAAGTTGAACCATCTTTAGGTGCGAGCAGAGCCCCTTGCAAGGGATCACCGGAGGTCGGTTTGAGAGCCTTGGCGAGGTTGAACCATCTTTAGGTGCGGATAGAGCCCCTTGCAAGGGATCACCGGAGGCCGGTTTGAGAGCCTTGGCGAGGTTGAACCGTCTTGTCTTCCTACTATTTATAGTGATGTTACATAAGTTTTTAGGAGGGTGTTTATATTTGCATTACCCGGCCACAACTGATTATGGATTTTTAACATTTGTACGAACCTCACCTAGCTTTTTAGACTAATAAGAGTAGGGTGTCTCCCGCCCACGTAGGGGAAAAGGACGACACCTTTTACTTCCTTTAGTAGATCTAAAAGATATATTTTACAAATGGCAGAGACATTAGCTTTGCCTTGTACAAGAATGTTAGTTTAGGTAAAGTGTAAATGTGTGCTTTCGTCCAGCTTTGTGCTGGGAGGGGAGACGAGTTAACTTTGTCTTCCATGATTTTCTGAGTTGTGCAATTTTGACTTCTGTTAAGCATATTTGTGTGTCGACTTTTGAAAGTTTGACATCTTTAGACTCTTAAAATAATCTTCCTAATTCGGGATACCTATACCACCCCCAAGCGTGAGGCTTGTGAAACATGCGGAAGCGCTTCGATCACAAGTTATCCCGGTTAGATATTCCGATTATCTTTAATCATAACGCGCGATGTTCTCTTTCATTGAGAGTTTGATCTCTTTGATAAGTTATTTCGGCGATCTTCCTGCATAATTTCTATGATTCTAGAAAAAATAGGAGATGCCTCCAACCCACGCAGAGGTTATTAGGAAAACATCCATTACTAATAATTTTAAATGATTTATTTTACATATAGCAAATACATGATTCTGTATTTTGTCAAATAATAAAAGTAACCATTTTAACACATAACATTGCTTATGTGGGATCAATTGTCCGGTTTTACTAATGATTTTTGTAAAGCCAATGTTTTGGAACTTTGGCACCTTTTATCATAGTGCATACTAGCCAATCCTCGCTGTAGGCTCTTCGCTTGTTCTTTGAATTAATTCACCCAGGACATCAACGATAGCCAAGTGAGGAAATGAGATCATCATGTATCTTCGTAAGGCTTTTAGCAGCTTTGTCATCATGCATTGATTAAAACCATAGTCCGCAAGTTATTGCTTATAACAAACTTTTATCAATGTTTATAGAAACTGAAAAGCAAAATGGAATTATGAATACGTGAAAGAGTATATGATGTCGTAGACGTCACTATTATGAGAAGCTCATGGAGTATCTAGCCATGTTTTCGGAAATAATTACCACAAAGGAACTCATATACCGTTAGATAAAACCTGCATCAGTTTGAGTACAGTTTAGTTAAAACCTTTACTATCGGTACGAGCGTCGTGCCGGCATAGAGACCCTCGACTGTGACCACCAAAACCATGACCATGACGGAAACCAGGAGCTGGATCGCTTTCCTTTTATTGCCCTAATGATTCTTAATCACCGTGATCATGGATGGATCAAAGAATTGATCTTGACGAGTTCCATGTTGCCACGAGTTTGAGCCATCTGAAAGACAACGATGTCATAGTCAAGGCCGCATATCGATCTGCTAGCTTTCCAACTGTATGACAATAATCTATATACCGACGAGCTAGCCATAATTGAGAGGATTATCGTGTCAGATTTAGAATTCTTCCAAAAGCAGTGATGGTGTTGCAACTATACAGCAGAATTCCCTATGTAACCCTTTCTAACATCATTACTGACGCATATGTGAGCCTTAGTGTTTAGATAATCACATACGAAAGCATCACGATAGAATTGATGAGGATCAAGAAGATGTTAATAAATGTAAGGCATTAACTAGTTTCAAGGAAATACATGTCACTTATCTTTATTTAGCAGAGGTGTCGCCAGCATGTATTCGATTTTGAGGTTCAAAGCAACAACTTCGAATTCAGATGCAACACCAAGAAGGTTGTAATGTCAGCGGGGGTTTGAGCTTTTGGGAGTGATGTGAACTATCATAAACACATCCAGTTTATCACACACTACGAGCTCTATAGATTGTGTTCCCCTTTACTCTTTTAGATTAATCCTCTTGACCGCCTGCAAAACCCTCTTTTGTTAACCACTTAAGGAGCCAGGCATGGGAGTTGTCTGTAATTCCTGCCCAGGATCATAGAAAATGCAGCTAGCAATGAATGTAATTCCTGCCCAGGATCATAGAAAATGCAGCTAGCAATGAACCATAAGCGAAACCAAGGTTTTAATTGTAATAACAGCCTTTTGGTGGCAAGGACGACATTGTGATTCCCCGCTTAATAGAAAAACTTTACAGAATTGTGTGATGTTCTATCATAGTGCTACATAAGAGACTCTTTAGTAAATCATAAGTATTATGAATAGTTTACTTATCTTTATGTGTGTTCCGGTGCTGGTTCCGTCATAGGGATCGTGCTTGCAAGTTAGCTTCCAATCGGAATTTCCTCAAAGCAAATCTATTCCCCTCATATGTAGGAGTGAAAAACACTTAGAAAGGGGGGATTGAATAAGTGTAACTTCAAAAAACTTAGAAAATAAAAACAATGAACACAATTATTTTTATCCTGGGTCGTTGTTAACCAAACTACTTCAGTCCACCCCAGACAAAGTGATTTACCTCAACTGAGGATTTTACTGACTTTGTCTTTCGTAGCTTCTAACGTTCCTTTTGCCAGTCAGAGATTTGACGTTACAGCCTATCATCTTGTACTTTCTTCTGGACTCAGATTTGTAGATAAAAACGTTTGAATATTAGAGTCATCAGCTTTTGGTGCAGAGCATCTTTTGTCTTCTGACTTTGAAGAGCTTTGAGCGTGATACTATCAGAACTTCAGAGCTTGTTCTTCTGACTTCCATTCTTCTGATGCTTTTCAGTTCATGTTCTGATTCTACAGGACCATCTTCTGATGTCTTGCCAGAGCATGTTCTGATGAAGCCATCCAGAACTTTCTGAGTTAGTGCTTCTGAACGCTGATTTGTGCATACTCTTTATATATTTCCTGAAATGGAAAACTTAAAGGGTTAGAGTACCACATTGTCTTATACAAAATTCATACTTAATGTTATCATCAAAACTAAGAATATTGATAAGAACATTTCTTGTTCTAACAATCTCCCCCTTTTTGATGATGACAAAAACATATATAATTGATATGAATTTGTATCCAGAATATCAGATGAACAAAGACAATTACACAGATATAGCATAATCATATAATCAGAGTGTGTGAATATGTCTCCCCTGAGATTAACAATCTCCCCCTGAAATTAATACTAGAAGAATTTATAAATAAAAGACTTCCCTGAGTATTTTTCCATTTTAGTTGAGACTTTCACGTTGAACTAGAACTTCAGAACATTCAGAGCTTCTCTTCAGAGCTTCCATTTGGACAGCTTCAGAGCTTTGAATTTCTCTTTGTGATCACTTATATCAGAGCTCTTATGTCTTCAGTCTTCTATGTATCTGATCCATCAGAACTTGAGACTTCTTGTAACAGAGCTTCTTGGTTTGATCACAGTATTTCTTGCTTCTGGACTTGAAGCTTCAGAGCACTAAGCTTGCTTCAAATCTTTAATAGCTTTAGAATTGCTTTTCCCCATGTATTTGCTTCTCATGTTGAGCTTTGTCCAGAATATCACATTCCTGCAAAAATCATCAACGACATAAAACTTGCAATATAATTGTTAGGAATGTTGAGACTTAAGCCCAGCGAATGATATTATAAATCAATTCAATTATCACATTTCTCCCCCCTTTTTGTCATAACATCAAAAAGCATAAAAGATTCAGATGAAAGACACACATAGTGAAGAAAGAAAAAGATATTTCATTGATTAATCAGAAGAAGATACAGAAACAGATGCAAGCAAACAGATGCAGAAACAAAGAAAAACTAACTAAGACACAAGACAGACTACGACTGGCTAAACCTAGAGGCTAAGGCAGCCAGAAGGTTCCTAATCTCAGAAGTGTCTTCAGCGTGCTTCTTAGAGGCTTCTTTTTGGGTCTTCATCCAAGTTCTGATCTCAGCATTTGTGTCATCTTGCTTGTCCAGACGACCAACCAAGGTTGCTTGGTTCTATTGGAGTTCCTTCATAGTGTTCAGCAGAACAGAAACAGAAGAACCAGTAGAAGCAACATCAAAACTATTTTCCAGAACAGGATGATTAGCATCAGCTTCAACCATTTGAACATCTTCATGATTTTCCTCAACAGGAAAATCATCAACAGGGTGTTCTTCAGAAGGTAACCCCTTGAAAACATGAATTTCAGGTTCTGGAGGGTACTCAACTTCTGGGTAAACCATGTTAGGGGCCTTTTCCATAGGGCTCTCCCTGAACCAGTTGAACAACATCTGAAAATCTCCAGTTAGAACCTTGTTTGGATGTGGCTTCCACACAACAATTTCTAGAGGATTTTCTTCTTCCAACTCATCAATAAACTGCTTCTCTTCCAGAGGCTTCAAGTTGATGATGGGATGATAATATCTTCCATCATCATACTCCAGAAAGAATCCAGAAGGACCAGGAGCAGCAGCCAAACAGTCTTTCTGAAGATCCAGAAAGTCAGATTGTATCTCCTTACCAAAAGCTCTCCAGAGCTTCCCTGCAGCTACATGATCCAGCTTGGTGTCATGAGCAGCCTTTAGAGCATCTAAACCTGTCTGTACCTTATACTTTAATAATTCAAAACGAATATCAACAGAGGGTTTTGGAGGGTTGATTCTGACATGGGTGATAGGGGAGTCTGGGTTAAGAATGAAATAAGGTTCAGATTCTCTAGAGAACAAAGCAGAGGTGGTTGAAGAGGATAGAGAGGATGATGAAACTGCTGTGGAGGTGGTTGAAGGGTCATTTATGGGTGATATTGCAAAGGAATGGAGGTGGTTGAAAAAATGTTTTCAAAAGGAATTTGTGGAAAGACAACAGATAAAGGATGGGGGTTAAGAGTTGCTTCAGAATGAAGTGGACGGTTTCTTTTGGTGGTAGAGGCAACCTAGAAGAATCTTAGCCAAGATTCTGTATGAAGGATTCATTGTCTTAATTTCTGTAGACTCTTTTTCGTCCTTGTAGATTTCTTCATACACAGCCTCCCAATTTGTTCTTCCTGGAACAGCTTCAGAAACACCTTCAACTGTTTCCAACCCAAACAACTTCCTTAGAAGATTTTCTATAATAGAGATACGTTCACCATGAACGATGGAGAGAATGGCCTTTGGCATGACTGTTACATGAACCCAGAATTCTTTCACCAAATCTGGATAGACTGGTCCACACAAACCATAGAAGAACGCTTGCCATCCTTGGAAAGTCGTAGCCTCCTTTAGATGAATATCATGTGCTTCCAGATTATCAAAATCCACCATTATTTTGCAGATAACCTCTAATTCATTCAAAGGAATTGAACAAGTCTTCTGGGCAACAAGTTGTTGTTGCTGATCTTGATTTTGTTGTTGAGAAGACGAACCAACATTTTGCTTTAAAGAAGAAGCCATTGAAGCACTACTGAGATTTCTTGGTTTCATTTTAGGGTTTTTGAATAGAGAGAAGAAGAGGCAGGAATGCGTAAACAAGATGATGAATGCGTGAAAAGAGGGAAAATAATTATGAGATGTGTTTAAATAGCCACAGACGCGAAACAAAATGCAATCAAATTCTGAGAATGAACAGTTACAGAATGCAGAGAATCAATTTGCATTTAATGTTGAATGACGTTAGTGGAGAAAACGTGAGATTTGAAAAGATTTGCACAGTTACCTAGGGCGGCATCTCATCAACTGCATACATGCTTGTCCCTTCAGAATGAACATGTGTTCATCATCTGGAATAGCTGGTGACAGCTATTTTGCTTTAACAGAAATTCTAAATCAACATAGACATATGAAACGTTAGAAATAATAGAATCAGAGTATCTAAATGATCAACAAATCCAGAACATCTGATAGGAAAATAAATACACATTTCAAATCTAATCCATATATTAGATCTTCTCATCCTTTCTGTAACACCCCGAAAATTATTTCTAATTATTTAATTTAAGTAGAAAAATTATTTAATTGGAATAATTGATTTTATGAGGAATATTGAGAAATATTGGAAAATAGTTATTGGGCTATGTTGTGGTTAGTGAGAAAGGGAGGTGTTAACTTATTAGGCCCATTAACCAAAGTTATTCTATTTCTCATAAAATAGAAGGAAATTGTGGAATAGGAGGGTTACAACAATTGGGAGAAGAGAAAGAACGTGAAAATAACTGAAGAGCTCTGGAAAGGGGAAGACCGAAGATCAAACCTAAGGTAAGGGGGGACACTTCCTTTTAGTATCTCTTATGTGGTCTTAGGTAATAGGTAGATTGATGTATGGTTTGGTTCAATTAGACATTGGGATTGTTAGGTTAGGGTGTTCTAATTTGGATTGAACTGATGATAATTGTGTGAACTATTTGGTTAATAATGAGTTTAAATGATGTTTTCTGGTGTATGATTGAATGTATGATGATTATATGCCTGTATGTGATGTCTGGGGTCGATTTTGGACTAAAACTAGGTGGAATCGCAGGGTCTGTCGCTGACCTGAGAATTGCTGAAATCGCAGGTCCGCTGAGCGAAGGGGGTCCGCTGAGCAGAGGTCCCAACGTAGTTCTCTTTTGTTTGACGTTGCTAGAGGTCCGCTGAGCGGAGGTCTGAAGGAATTCGCTTCTGCCTTGCGTCGCTGAGCGAACCTTGCTGTGTGTGAATGTTTCCAAACTTTAAAACAACGTATCTTTTGATCCGTGTATCATTTCTTAGTGCCGTTTTGGGTGTTGTGCAAGTAATTAAATGTTTTGTATGATGAATGATGAATATGGGCAGTGGCCGACTTTATTTCTTTAAAACTCAATTTAATTACTTGATGAGAATTGAACATTGTGTGCATATGAGATAGGTGTGACAATGTATTTGATGTGATGATGAATTGGTTGCGATTAATATTATGATTGTGATGAATGCATGACTATTTGAATGATATTGAAAACATGTACATGATTATTCGCTGATGTGGTGTTGAGATGAGTTGTTCATCGTGATTCGGTGATGTTTTTAAGTATGTTATGTGTGTTTCATTCATTCATATGCATTTGATGATGGATCTCGTTGATGAGTGGATCTCGTTGATGAGTGGATCGTTGGTGGCTAATTCCCATTGTGTGGAGATTAGTAAGCAGTCATTGTGTGCCCATGTGGGTGTGAGTGATGAGGTTAATCGTGTGCCCATGTAGGTGTGAGCGATTTGAAGGGCAGTATCATAGAGAGAAGCCCTGTGAATGTGATTCACGAATCTTGGTACCACATGCATAGTGTCAGTTGTGTCATATGCATTTCGTCATAACATGATTGTATGGATTTCTGTGTTTGTGTTGTAATCTATTATTGTGTGAATTGATGAATAATAGATGATAATCTGAATATGTATAATTGGGTGAGCGGTATATTATGATGCTTGTTGCTTATGAATTGCATAATATTTACTAATTGAGAATGAGACTCACCCTTACATGTTGTCATTTTCAGATTGAGGAGTAGCGGCATTAGTGCTTGGTGAGGATGACTCGTAGAGTTTATCCGTTTATATTGGGTCGTGTCGATCATGCTCTGGTCTTGTAACACTGGGGGACGATAGTTAGAGTTTTATGAGATTACTCTATTTTATTTGGTGTTGGATTATATTTCCATTCGGTTATATTGATGATGTTTCTTATTCCGCTGTGATAAACATGATTGTGTTTTTGGTAAATCGTTCCTAATGAAGCATGACTTGACCATAGTTGATTTAATTATTTTAAATAATTGTGGCCCCCTTGTGTTTATGTTTTTACTCTGATATATTTATTTAATTTGCCGCGGGGTTTAGAAGGGTGTTACACTTTCATTCTGGGCATAAATCCATACTGATATTCTTCAGAATGAACATAAACATATCTTCAACGAGGGTTTTTGTGAAGATATCAGCCCACTGATGTTCTGTATCCACAAAGTTTAAAGAGAGAACACCTTTCTGAACATAGTCCCTAATGAAGTGATGTTTAATCTCAATATGTTTAGCTTTGGAATGTAAAATTGGATTCTTAGATAAACAAATAGCAGAAGTATTATCACAGAATATAGGAATGTTACTCTCATATATCTGATAATCTTCTAACTGACTCTTCATCAAGAGCATCTGTGTACTACATCCAGCAGCAGCAACATATTCTGCTTCTGTAGTAGAGAGGGCAATTGTGGCTTGCTTCTTGTTGTACCAAGACATCAGATGACTTCCCAGAAACTGACAACTTCCAGAAGTACTTTTCCTTTCAACTCTATCTCCAGCGTAATCAGCATCACAATATCCTACTAAGTTGTATTCTTCAGATCTTCTGTAGACTAAACCAACATTACTAGTACCTTTCAGATACCTCAGAATTCTCTTAACAGCAGTTAAGTGAGATTCTCTAGGATCTGATTGGAATCTAGCACACAGACATACACTGAATAAAATATCAGGTCTAGAAGCAGTAAGATATAGAAGAGATCTAATCATACCTCTGTAGAGTTTCAGATCTACCTTCTTACTTACCTCATCCTTACCTAATACACACGTTAGATGCATAGGAGTCTTTGCTTCTTTGCTTTCTGAAAGATTAAACTTCTTCAGAAGTTCTGTCACATACTTGGTCTGATGAACATAAGTTCCTTCAGAAGTTTGATTAATCTGGATCCCAAGGAAATACTTGAGTTCTCCCATCATGCTCATTTCAAACTCTGCCTGCATAGACTTAGCAAACTCCTTTCCAAGTGTAGCATTAGATGTTCCAAATATAATATCATCAATATATATTTGACAAATTAAAATATCCTTTTTAAAGGTTTTATATAAATAGAGTTGTATCCACTTTTCCTCTGGTGAAACCATTCTCCAGAAGGAAAGAACTTAATCTTTCATACCAAGCTCTGGGAGCTTGCTTCAGGCCATATAATGATTTCTTTAACTTAAAAACATGTTCCGGAGACTTAGAGTCTTCAAAACCGGGAGGTTGGTGGACATATACTTCTTCATCTATATAACCATTTTAAAAAGGCACTCTTAACATCCATCTGATACAGAGTGATGTTATTCTGAGTGACAAATGAAATTAATAAGCAAATAGATTCTAACTTGGCAACTGGTGCAAAGGTTTCTGTATAGTCAATACCTTCTTACTGACTATAGCACTGAGCAACCAGTCTGGCTTTGTTTCTTACAACTTCTCCTTTCTCACTCAGCTTGTTTTTGAAGACCCACTTTCTTCCAATGATGTTAAATCCTTTTGGTCTTGGAACCAGATCCCAAACATCATTCCTTGTAAACTGATTTAGTTCTTCTTGCATGGCAATTATCCAATCAGCATCTTCCAGAGCTTGATCAACAGAAGTTGGCTCAATCAAAGATCCTAGACCAAATGGACATTCTGCATTGTTCTTAAGGAATGCTCTTGTTCTGATGGGATCATCTTTTTTTCCAATGATAACATCTTCTAGATGAGTAGAGTTTAGTCTAGAAGATCTTCTGAGTGTTGGCTCTTCAGATATTCTGAGATTCTCTAAAGAGGCTGCAACATGATCTTCTGAAACTTTGCTTCTGGGTTCTTCTTGATCTGAGTTAGAGATATCTATATCTGCAAAATTCTCAAACTGCTTTGGCTTTTCAAGACCAAGCTTATCATCAAATCTGATATTGATTGATTCTTCAACTACCAGAGTTTCAGTATTGTATACTATGTAGTCTTTTGAGCGTTTAGAATATCCAAGTAGAAAACACTTCTGAGCTTTAGAATCAAACTTATGCAGATGATCTTTAGTATTCAGAATATAGCATACACATCCAAATGGATGGAAATAAGAAATGTTGGGCTTTCTGTTCTTCCACAATTCATAAGGAGTCTTATTTAGAATAGGTCTTATGGAGATTCTATTCTGAATATAACATGCAGTGTTAATTGCTTCTGCCTAGAAATGCTTAGCCATATTGGTTTCATTGATCATGGTTTTGGCCATTTCTTGTAGAGTCTTATTCTTTCGTTCTACAACTCCATTTTGCTGTGGAGTTATAGGACAAGAGAATACATGGGAAATACCATTTTCTTTGAAATAAATGTCAAAGAATCTGTTCTCAAATTCACCACCATGATCACTTCTGACCTTTATGATTATGCATTCCTTCTTAGATTGAATCTGAGTGCAGAAGTCAAAGAACACAGTATGAGACTCATCCTTGTGTTTCAAGAACTTTACCCATGTCCATTTGCTATAGTCGTCTACAATGACTAATCCATATTTCTTCCCTCTCATTGATGCTATTTTGACTGGGCCAAAAAGATCAATATGCAGAAGTTCTAGCGGCCTAGAGGAAGAGACAACATTTTTAGACTTGAATGTAGGTTTTGAAAACTTCCTTTTCTGACATGCTTCGCAAAGAGCATCTGATTTATATTTCAGATTAGGGAGTCCTCTGACCAGATTAAGTTTGTTAATCTGAGAAATCTTTCTCAAACTTGCATGACCCAATCTTCTGTGCCAGATCCACTGCTCTTCACTAACAGACATAAGGCAAGTAACCTTTTGCTTCTTAAGATCAGAAAGGTCAATCTTATAAATGTTGTTCTTTCTCTTGCCTATAAATAGGATTGAGCCATCCTTCTGACTAATAGCTTTACAATA
This sequence comes from Vicia villosa, assembly GCF_029867415.1. Lineage (NCBI taxonomy): Eukaryota > Viridiplantae > Streptophyta > Magnoliopsida > Fabales > Fabaceae > Vicia > Vicia villosa. The sequence goes on along the minus strand of NC_081183.1, from coordinate 60,857,739 downwards.
CTTTTGATTGAAGATTATGTCATAACCATTGTCACTTAATTGAATTATGGACAATAAGTTATGAGCTAATCCATCTACTAAAAGAACATTGTCTTATACAAAGTTCATACTTAATGTTATCATCAAAACTAAGAATATTAATCAGAACATTTCTTGTTCTAACATCATATTGGCAGCAGCAGCTCCTCGCAAGGGATGATGCGCTGACACCATATCCGTAACAGCATGGACAGCCATCGGAGATTGTGAATCCCTCGTATTCATAGGCATACGCTTTGGAACCGGGTCAGTGTTGCTTGGTATTGGAGCTTCTTGGATTATAAATCCCCTTTCAATACACACTTCCATATTCACATTTAGACAATAATACCACTTGGAGCAATCAAAATACATGTAAAGAGTAGCGGTTTTAGATATTGCAAACATAACTGATGTATCGAAATCACATATATATGGTAAGGAAATACACTTATCTTTTATCTCGGTTTGGTTTCTGATTTAGTTAAGATTCCTGTGAATACTCGAGTTTAAGCTTTATTCCACTTGCGACAATACGACAGACTTATTGTAATAACTTGGTTGTGCAGTTCTTTTATGACTTGTTAATTATGCTTATAGCTCATCGTGCTAATTCCGAGAAGTGTCGGAGGTAAACAAGAGTAACTGATGCTCAACCAGCCATGACAACACTAATGAATATGTTTCGATACAATTACTTCCCTCAGTTCGCAAGAGTTCGTATCCATCTGAATAAGAGCTGTTGCGTATGATGTTGCTGACTTGGATACGAGGTCGACGTGTTATAGCCGGCTGCTAAATCTCGTTGGATCCCAAATCTTTGCAGGGACATAAACGGTGTCAAGACCACATGATACTTTTCCTGAGTCATCTGAGTTATATCACAACATTGAAGTTATAGAAGGTGTGCATTTTTTGCCCAATCGGTATACACCGATTATTACCTTTATAGCACCATAAGTGATTTCGACTTTGCATCGGCCAGTAGCTGGAACTGTTCTATATAGAAAGCCCTGCATCGTCAGCTAAACATGACTTGCTCTGTCATTATCAGTCTTGCCCTTTCAGACTTCAGCTAGAGAAACAAATCAAAGATGTTTCTAAGGTGATTAAACTCAACAAATAAGGTGATATTGCCATAAATAACAATTGAATATAAATGCAATGGCACTGCGACTTATCTTTCAACGGGGCGACGTGATCACTTTGGCTCGTATCACCGACTTGAAATCATAGCCCAGTGATTTTGTATTGCGGGGTTGGAGGATTGAAGTAATGAAGAAACCTGCAGTGTGCCTTCTGATAGATTTATCCATCCCTGCAGTGCTGCAGCATATAACACCTCTTTGATTGCAGGCTACCATGGTCGACTTAAGAAGCTACCCGAGGATTTCGATCACAAGCCCCCTGTCGGGTAGCAGACCTGCTAACACCAGACGAATAAATCACTGCAGTCTGTCATTTCTTGAAGCCCCGACTTAACTTTCGCCCCCTCGAGAGGTGGCCCTGACTTCCTCTTTGGCATTTGCACGAATACGTTACGCGACGAGTCTTGACATACCATAGACGGATTACTTCAGACGGATACTCTGTCAGAAATGAGTTTCTCTTCATTATCAGTTTGACTGTTATCCTAAGAGAATTTAACAGTAACGTTAACAATTACATCAATCTTTTTGTTAGCCTTTAATGTGAGCTTTTAATTCGTAACTGTTTGGCTATCAAAAATGCTGACAAACTATAACGGAAACATGTCATTCAAATTTGAGTTTCTTGTTGATGTTTCAAGCACTGACTTAGTCATAATAGTGAATTACACAGACATTATGAAGAAATTACTTATCTTTCAATGTGAATGTCATCGATCATGCCCTCTTCTATTCCGATGTGAATGTCCTTACTATCAAGTGGAATCACCTTGGAAGAACTGGCCGAAGTCAAGAGTTAACGCTTCTGCCGAGTATCATATTTCCCCAAAACGTCGGGGTGTAACCCCGGCCGCAGTAGAGGTTGTGACGGTGATCTTGAACTCATAGATTTCGAAGACGTAGATTTTATTACGACAGTATTGAATTAGGCAAGCTTACCGGTTACATCGAACCCTCTCCTCCTACTCCATTCTCCCATCTTTTACGATGAGAGTCGGACTAAGGATGTGTTTACGGTGATTTCCGGTAAACAATCGTTAGTCCTCCAAACTATAAATATACTTTGGTTACTTGCAGGATCGGCTAGATTGATCCTAGGACATAGTCAAATAGTTGCCTTTCGAGACAATTTGGTTCATATTCATTGGTCTTTTTCTTCGAAAACTTGATTATGGTATGAACGTGTAAATAACTTGCGAAATAAACTAACAAAGAAAGTACACAACTGAAACATAAACTGGTTATAAACGTAAGTAAAACTTGGACGAAAATGTAAAAGAAATGTATATTTCAGAAATGTAAAGTGCAGGAATGTAACAACTTATCGAAAAGAAAAACTGGAATTAAAGGAAAGACTATGCGAAAAAGTAAAGGAAATTTAAAGACACTTTGATTATGTAAATAGAAATACAAACATATTAAAAGTGTGGTGTCATACGTACATTTCTCAGCGAACTCTTTCTCTTAACGCTTGATACTTGAGTAATTTGTGAGTGATTTGTACAAAATGAACACACTGGATCCTGATACAAAGACTCTTATTTATACTAATTCGACCCTAACGGTCCTACACTAATAAAATGCCACGTTGCTCACATGCACGCGTTTCGAATCCCTGGGGCGCCATCTGTCCTCGTTGGATTATACAGAATATTTCGATTTTCAAATCCTCCCGCCTGAATCCTCTTTCGATACGTGGCAACATGATCTTTAGTGAGAATTCAACGAAATACTACAAGCTTCAATACTTTTGTATTTCAAAAAATGCTTAAGTCTTGAAGATAACTTATCTTGATTCAGCTTCGATTTCAATCATCTTCACCATAAATAACATTCTCGGAGATGGCCATTGAAAGCCATTCTTGTTTCTTCTAACTCTAAACCTTCACGAAACATATTCCCCAATTGAAATCTCAAGCTAACAAATTGCCCCCAATAAATGCCTGTTTCGAAAAACAAGAGAAATAGGCGTTTCTTGTCATGATGAGATTTCGCTTTACTCATACCTTTTAGAGTTCCAAGACATCTGACTAACGTCATAATCATTTATGACTTATCTTTCAAAACATCTTGTCATTTTCAAAAACATCTCCTCAAAACGTGTGTTCCCACGTTTTGTCATTACTTATGATCATTGCTCCTAGATACTAGGAGTAAGGTCAATAACTGTTCGACCGCCACACGATTAAATCAACTTGTGACGCGTGTCATTTTGAACTTTATTCAAAACGATTTGAAAGGTTCTCACTAAAACCTTTAAATACTAAAGCTTTAGCCTTCAGGGATTTTCCTCATTACACAACTTCATTCTTTATCTTCCTGACCCCAAATACACAAAAAAAAAACCTTTTTAGATTTCAAGCGCATTTCTTGGAGCAATTTCTTCCATGGTGTCTTCCACCGTCCAAATCTCCACATTGGAGACTTCAAACGCTCTCCAACCTGTTCAACAACTTCAACACCCTACACAAGAGGGTAATCAACAATACATTCCCGACCCAAACTTAGCAGAAACTCGTGCGATTTACGCCTCTCAGGTAATCATCCCTTTTCTCCTTTCTGGAAAAACGCATGCTTTTATGGGTCCTTTTCCTGGGGATAGTAGTTCTTCTCAGGGTAAATTCTTTCCTGTTTACTATAAAACCAGGCCCTTAGTTAGTAAGAACAAAATAGACAAAGGGGGTAGCCCAATCCTAGCTGACACCACTAATGTAGACGATGCTTCGACTGAAGCCGCCGTAGTTCTGGAGAAAGTTAGATTAAACTACATGACCAATTTCCTCAATGTATTTAGAGCGATTCCTTTAGAAAAGGATCCTGAACTCTATTACGCTTGGTTGGCCAAGGTGGAGACCAAAAAATCTTCATTCTGGAAAGAATTAGGAATTTATGATCTAATCCAACTATCTAAGACCGGTTTAGAATATAACCAAACCATGTTAGTAGATTCTGTATATTTCTGGGATGCTTCTCACAGTACCTTCCAGCTTCCTTGTGGGATGATTACCCCGATCCTTTTCGACATAGCCACTATTATAGGGCTTCGACCAACAGGGGAAGTTTTTAATCCCAACTACATGGACACCGATACCATTCAATTTAATGAAATCAAAGCCACTTATACTCCATTTATCCTGAAGCATCATGACACTTCGACTAATGAAGTAACAGATGAAGAGCATTCTGGCACTTTGGCTCTCAAGATGCGTTTTTTGTTCACGATCTCTCCAAGTGGCAAAGAGGTACCTTTGTATGGCAAACCAAATAAATGCTGGAAAGAAATTGAATTTAAGCCAGCTGATTTTAGGGTTTCTTTATGAAAATCTTGGCGAAGCAACATATCTCATCAAAGATTACAAAACTGGATCTCTTCTTTTGGTCGGACCCTTCTGCCTACTACAGCTATGGCTCGATGCCACCTTCGAAGCTTACCTTCCATGTAAGGGCATTGTTGATGAAGAAGATGCAGCCATTCGAAATCGAACAATCGAAAGAACTAGGTTAGCTCACCTGACTCCCGTAGAAGAAACAGGAAAACTGCGTGAAACTTTTCGAGCATACATGATGATGTTTGCTAAACGTTACCACTTTAGTCCTTCTATGGCTCCATTTGTAAAAAGAGAGGTGGGTCCTGAATGGTTCACACGAGAATTCCCTGCGACTTCTCCAGACCAACAAGCTGAATCCATGATTATCTGGGAAGCTTTCTTAACGCCTAAACTGTTGTACCATCGACTACGGTCCCCAAAGAGTCACTGTTGTCTACTGTGTTACCAACCTAATCTTGTATCTAGACAATTTGGGTTGGTTCAGCTCAAGCCTAAATGCATGTATGAAAAGAGAAATCACATGTGTTTGCAAACTATGCACTCATCAGAGGAAGATTATGAGTCTAAAATCTCCAAATATGTTTGCATCACGACCCTCTCCCCCATCTCTTTTGAACCTGCCTTCTATTCCACTATAGATTTCCATCAGTAGTGGACAGATTATTATAACAAGCAAATCTTCGACGCGGATAGTCTTTCGCAAGAACTAACTGAAGCTTTTGCTGATGTGCATGCGAACTTCAAAAAAGGTACTTCAACCCATATCAAAGAAATTCAAGCTTTCCAAAAGTTCTTTGAAACTATCTACAGGCCTGATGACCTTAGTCGGACCGTTCGTGAAGTTGCGGTCTCTTTGCGTGAAATTTTTCCTGATAAACTAGATAAGCTGAAATTGCCCATGTATGTTCGACCTGAACAACGTTATGAAGTGGCTTTCAAGCTCTATCCTCCGAAATTCCCTCCATTACCTAGTGCTGACTTTGGTGTGGCTTTAAGCCCTCCTTTTCCAGAATAGTTTGTGTGTGGGAATGTCCTTAAAATCCTTTGCGAACAATCCAAAAAACGCGTTGAACGAGTGGTTCCGACTAAGCATACCTTGGATAATTTCAAAGGACACCTTCATATAAGTCTCGAGCATGTTCGTGTTCTGACTCCAATACCTGAAGGTTGGGGCTTGGATAATCTTTCGATTAAAACCCTTTCTTCGTCTGTACACTAACTTTGGTTTTGTTCACAACTCAAAGCCGAAAGAAAGTTATCAAGGAGGCGTCTGCACAAAAGGATGTTGAAGCTTCGAAAAGTAACAAGGCAAGCGGGGATGACTCTGTTAACACTGGCAAGAAACCAATGGTATATACTTTCACACTTTAACTTGTGTTTTTATTCTGAACATTATTCAAGTCCCTTGTTATAAATATTTTCAGAGTTCGAAACCCCCACCCACTCCGAAACGGAAACCTTCGAATACTAGTGCTTCAGATGATGAAGATGGATCTCCTCCCCATACCAGACAAACCACGAAGAAAAGACAGAAGGCCACCATTTCTTCAGTTAAGGGAAAAGGATTTGGGACTTCAAAACCCACGTCATCAAGTGATAAAGTGCTTTCTGACGAACAACTTTTGAAAACCACTGGTAACGCCCCTGTTATCGAAAGTCATAATTCGAGACCAGATAATGTCCCACCCAAGGTATCGTATTTTGGACTATAATAATCCATTATGCTTAACTTTTCATGCTAAGTTTACATCTTACCTTGTATTTGTAGGATGATGCAGGCACAACTACCTCTGATCTCAAAGCTTCAGATCTCAATCTTGATCTTGATAATCTCCAAGGTATACCTTTATATACTCTGAGTCTATCACAGATTCTTTCATAGCTTTTATCTTAACGTACCATGATTTTGAACAGGTATTCCTCAACGAAAATCTCCCGTCCTTTCTCCAGTTCTCGAGGATGACGAAGCTAATACCAAAGCTTCTTCCCTTGAGCACAATGAAGGTGCTTGCTCGAATGATGCATCCCCCGTTATCAATCAGGACGAAGATATGGAGGATATTCCTCAACATTCTAACACTGGTGAGGTATCTGAGCAACCTACTAGGAGTGAGGATACTAACCCTTGGAATGAAACCATGGATGAAATCTCCAGTTTACATAAATCAGGCAATATTGAAACTTTAACCTTTGGCACTATTGTTGTTCCTGCAACTACTTCAATCAAGACTTCTTCTGAACTCACTCCAGCCGAATTATAGCAGCTTAAGAATACCGATCTTGTAAGCTTCCTTAAAGCCATGATGAATGCGAAAAGTGTTTTGCCCATCATGGTTGAAACTTCCTCGAACACCTTGGTGGAAAGTGGCACGGGATTTGACACTCCAAACCTTCTTCACCAGATAAAGGAAAACTTCTTTGAGACTGACCTTATCGAAGTTCTGAGGAAAGACTCCACCAGGTGCTTTGGGTTAAAAAATCTTTTAAAGAAGGTGGATCTACTCCAAGTCTATGATGAAGCTTCACAAGTGATTGTTTCACTAAGTTCTTTGCTTGATCAGCTTCAAGCTTTCGAAAGCAAGAAGTTGATCAAAAACTCAATGTAGCAACCTGCCCTAAAAATTAAGACTTAGAGTCGCCACCTATTCTGAATGGCAAATAGGAAACCCTACGCAGTTATGAGATTCAGGGTAAGTTATTATAATCAGGTTGAGGGAAGGTGTTAGGCACCCTCAACCCTTTCCTAAAGGCTAACATTGTAAAGATAAGGTTTATGGCAATAATTATAAGGTTTATAGCTAATGAATTGAAAAGGGTAAAAAAATAAGATTTAAGAATGAATTGAAATTATAGGGGGGAGACTCGCCTTGTTACCAAGTGCCGACGTACATCCTTATGGAGGATCAGAGTCAACGTAGTTCGGGCACAGGGTTGTACGCCTTAGGATTGAATTTGTGATTTGAAATTGTTTAAAGGCTTTTTGAATGGCCTATCGTAGTTTTGAAATTTGTTTTGAAAGATGAAAGTGTTTTGAGGCTTGGCATACAACCCTGATTTAATATGGTACCGTTAGATGCGGTGACCAATAGATTTGGTCAGTATAGCTAACGGATTACGGGGCATTGCTGATTACTCAGATCGATAGATTGATCATCGCGGGCAGCAAATTGAAGGTGTTTTAGATTTAAAATTAAGTTTTATCTCTCATCTAATGCGAATAATAGTTTTAGTCGGGTCGAGGAGAGAATTGATTTGGAGTTAGTAAATTAATTAAATTAAAAAGGAAATTATCTTTCGTCTAGTGCGACTAATGGATTTAGTCGGTTCGAGGAAAAATTAAGTTATCAAAAAAACAAATAAATAAATCATTCATGTTATAAAAATTTAATTAATTAGTTTTTTTTTATTTTATTTTTTAGATTAGGTGCAGGGGGTGTATTTTGTTATTGGATAGAAAATTAGAGGGTGTAAAGAGCAAAGGTTTAGGCCCATTAGGATGTTTTTCTTTACGCAAGGGGGGGGGTGTAGGTTTGTTAAGGGATAGTAGTTTCGGGTGTGTTAATAGCAAGGGCTTAAGCCCAATATGACTAAGGATCCGTGGGATCCAGTGTGCGCAGGAGCACGGTATTTGGGTGGGCGTACAGGACGTGAAGCATTAGATTTGAACATAGGCTGATCGGAAAGTCTGCATGTGTTGGTGTTGAGGGTACATGATGAAGCTAGCTGTACTGAATCATGTTCAGTAGCAGCGACAAGTGGCCATGAGAGGCCACATGTCCTTCATCCAGGACCGGAGAGATGACTACACACTCCCCCTATCTCTCACCTCCTTCCCATTTTCCACTTCCCTTTCTCTCTCTAAAATTTTTCTCTCCCTCACTCGTTCTCTCATCTTTTTCCACCCTTCAACCAAGCAACCCAGAACCACCACCACACACCGCCGCCTAACCCCTAGGACCACCGAGACAAACCCAGTTTCCGGTTGAACGTCAACCGTGAAATTCATCCCAAAACCCAAACGCATGAACCTCAAGAACACCTCCGTCTCCTCCTCCCTAAACCGCCGTGAAACCCAGATCTCCGGTTGAATCTCAACCGGGATTTTCATACTTTCGAACCAAACCAACCCAGAAAATCCCAACCCTAGCTTAATCCCTTCAAATACAAGCACCCTAACCCCAAATTAAACCCAAATTTACAGATAAACACACACAATCAAGCAATCGAATGAGCCCTAAGCTAAGTCCAAAGATTATGTTACCTTTTGTTCTTGAATGTTGGAACGTGTAAGCTCCCCCTCGCTGATTTCTTCTTCTCTCTTTCGTTTGCAGGTACGGCGAAGAGGTGGATGAAGATGTGCGGCCAAGGTCTCAGCGTCCAGAAAAATTTCGATCCCCCTCTCTGTTTTTTTCTTTTTAGTTCTTATAGTATTAGGGTTTAGGTTAATTAGGAAACATTAGATTGATCAGATTATTAGGATTAGTTTGATTCTTTGTAAATTGATTTATAAATTGACATTTTTAATTTAATACATTCAGATTTGATTTGATTCATTTGTTAAGATTAGATACTGTTCGTTATTGATTCATCCATTGATTCTGTTTTTGAGATTTGATTCGTTTGAAGATTGGTGTTGCTTGATTAATCCATGGGCCTGGGTTGAAGGATGAATAGCTAGGGTTTCGTGGGGTTGCAGCGGCGCTGAAGTTCGTTGGAGAAGGAGGATGAACAGGACCCGGGTCGGTTTGACCCGGTCCGCCCCCTGGTCCATACACCTGGCCCAATACCATTTTCCCTAGCCCCCTTATTGGATCCGGTTCAATTACTGGCCCAAAGACTTACTTTATCAACCTCAATTAACTAATTAATTAAACATATTTAATAATTTGGTTAATAACACTAATAATAACTAACGATAGTACTAATCAGTAGCATACTTAACCCTTGACAATCCATCCTACTTATTAAATATATAAACTAATCTACTTGTAATTTAAAATAATAATAGGATTCTAAGTAATACCTAATCCTAATTAGCCTATTTTATTAACTAACTAAACTCTTAATAATTTTATGACAATTGCAAATTAGATTTTTTTTAAAGTTAATAATATTAATTAATAATAATATTTAAAATAATACCAAAATTATCTAAAATACTAATCTTAATTAATAATACTAATAATCTTAATAGTTAGTAACAATAATATTTGAAAAAATGAAAATGATAATAAAATGATTAAATGAAACAAATGGGCCCAAAACTGAATTGGACCTCAAATTGTTTGATATTCACACCTCCACCAATTTATACGGGCATTTTATAAGAGAGCGAGTTTAATAATAGGTATACTAAACCCTATGGCTCCTAATTTTTAACACCCATAATAAATTAATACAGGAATTGCACCGGGTAAATTTCTGGGTATGACAGCTGCCCCTATTTAATTATCTTGGATTGAATGGCGTGAGAATACGCAGGTCTCACGCTTTTCGAATCGAAGAGTTATTAAATAATAGAAGACCCCTAAATTTACCTCGTGCTTGAGTGTGAGGGAAAGAAATCGTCCCGCTAAAGCCTGAGTCTTACATAGCGAGGACTTGTAGGAGGGATCACTTGTTATAGTTCTAACAAGCTTACCTGCACCAAAATGGGAATCATTTGCTATGGGTATAGCAAATTCACCCGCAACATTAGGATTATTTGCCATGCTTATAGAAAACTCACCTGCACCAATAGGATAATTTGCTATGCTTATAGCAAACTCACCTGCACCAATAGGATAATTTGCTATGTTTATAGCAACTTCACCTGCACCAATAGGCTTATTTGCTATGCTTATAGCAACTTCACCTGCACCACTTAGGATAATTTGCTATGTTTATAGCAACTTCACCTGCACCAATAGGCTTATTTGATATGCTTATAGCAACTTCACCTGCACCATTTAGGATAATTTGCTATGTTTATAGCAACTTCACCTGCACCAATAGGCTAATTTGCTATGCTTATAGCAACTTCACCTGCACCATTTAGGATAATTTGCTATGTTTATAGCAACTTCACATGCACCAATAGGCTTATTTGCTATGCTTATAGCAAACTTACCTGCACCAATAGGGTTGTTTATCCTTGTTCGGACAAGTTTCACCTGCGTAGAAATTTGTTTTGCGAATGTGTATGCACCATGTGTATGCGTCATGTGCATGCATATGCCCCTGTTGTTTGTATAATGTATGTGTATGAACGTTTACACATGCAAATGTTGCATGTATGCAAATGGGTATGTATGATAACCCCAACACCTTATCTCCTTATCACCCATTGCCTTTGTTTAACCCCTTTTTGACATGTTCGCGAATCCTAGTTTGGATTGTATTTGAATGATCCGTGGTTATTATCTTTTGTGAAAGAGTTGTATTAGATCAGAATGATCGCAGCGTATGGCGTATGTAACCTTCCGGAGATTTCGTAGTTTTATCCTATTGCTTTTGTATTGAAAGTTTGTAAGTTTCTCATATTAAATCCAAGTTAAAGTTATGAAAATAATTTATCCTTTGCAAATGGTATTGAAATGAGAAAGAAAGCGTAGTATGCAAGAAAAGAAGACTTTTATTGATATTGCCTTGAATTGGCGAGTTTACAAAAATGCAAGAAAAGGAAATGACAAATAGAAATGATATTAATACTGTCGTTGCTCCTTTGTTATCAAGGGTCCCAGTAATCCTTTGACCTTAGAAATAGATGATTGCACGAATCCCCATCCTTCGTAGCCTGTCTTCAGCTTATGACCAATAATCCTGCCTTTGCTAGGCGTAATATTTCTTGACCGCATCAGAATTGATTGGGTGCGGTAGCTCGTCCCCATCCATTGTAGTGAGAACTAAAGCTCTTCCTGAGAACACCGTTTTTACAACATATGGACCTTCGTAGTTAGGTGTCCACTTTCCACGGGCGTCAAGTCGAGGTAATAGTATTTTCTTGAGAACCATATCACCTTCTTTATAAATTCGAGGACGGACCTTCTTATCGAACGCCTTCTTCATCCTTTTCTGATAGAGTTACCCATGACACAAAGCCGTCAGTCGCTTTTCTTCAACGAGATTAAGCTGATCAAAACGAGTTTTTACCCATTCTGATTCTTCTAACTTTGTGTCAGCTAGGACTCTTAATGAGGGAATCTCTACTTCGTTAGGGAGGACTGCTTCCATACCGTAAACCAAGGAGAATGGTGTTGCTCCTGTAGATGTGTGCACCGAGGTTCTGTAACCGTGTAGGGCGAAGGGAAAAATTTCGTGCCAATCCTTATATGTTTTCACCATCTTTTGTATTATCTTTTTGATATTTTTATTTGCAGCTTTGACAGCGCCGTTCATCTTAGGCCTGTATGGTGAAGAATTGTGGTGTTCAATATTGAACTCCTCGCACAGCCCTCTCATCATGTTGTTGTTTAGATTCGACCCATTGCCGGTGATAATCCTGTTTGGAACCCCATACCGGCATATGATGTTATGCTTGATAAACCGAGTGACTACTTGTCTCGTCACGTTGGTGTAAGAGGCAGCTTCGACCTATTTGGTGAAATAGTCTATGGCAACCAATATGAATCGGTTTCCATTTGAAGCTTTCGGTTCGATCATCCCTATCATGTCAATCCCCCACATTGCGAACGGCCACGGTGAACTCAGAACGTTCAACGGATTTGACGGTACATGTACTTTGTCAGCGTAAATCTGGCACTTGTGACATGTTCTTGCATATTGGAAACAGTCAGCTTCCATTGTTAACCAGTAATACCCTGCTCGTAGTATTTTTCTAGCCATTGAGTGTCCATTTGCATGAGTTCCGAAGGTTCCTTCGTGTACTTCTCTGATAATCTCCTTTGCCTCATTTTTATCCATACACCTTAGTAACACCGAGTCGTAATTTCGTTTGTACAGGATACTTCCGCTCAGGAAGAACTTAGCTGCCAATCTCTTTAGTGTCTTTTTATCAATCGTAGAGGCGTTCTCCGGGTATTCTTGTTTCTCCAAGTACCTTTTGATATCGTGGTACCATGGTTTGTTGTCAGACTGCTCCTCGATTGTGAGACAGTAAGCAGGCTCATCAAAGTGTCTAATCGTTATCCGTGGTTCGTGGTTTGGCCAGGTCACTTTGAACATAGAGGAAAGTGTCGCTAATGCGTCATCCATTTGATTTTCCTCCCTTGGGATATGAGTAAAAGTGATTGTCTCAAACTCAGCCATTAACTCCAGTATAAGGTCTCGATATGGGATTAGCTTTGTATCTCGAGTATCCCATTCTTTATTGACTTGGTGGATTACCAACGCTGAATCCCCATACACCTCAAGTAGTTTGATCCTTAGATCGATTGCAGCTTCTAATCCCAATACGCATGCTTTATATTCTGCAATATTGTTGGTGCAGTCAAAGCATAGTATTGCAGTGAAGAGTAAGTGCCGATTGTCAGGAGATGTCAAGACTGCCCCTATACCATGTCCTAGTGCATTTAAGGCACCATCGAACGTAGGTGTCCATATTGCCCCTGGCTCAGGTCCTTCGTCGGGGCCTGGTATTTCGTAATCCCTTACCACCATGATATCTTCGTCAGGGAAGTTGAATTTCATAGACTGGTATTCTTCGAGGGGTTGATGAGCAAGATGTTCTGCCAGTACACTCCCTTTTATCGCCTTTTGGGTGACGTATTGTATGTCGTATTCTGACAATAACATTTGCCATCTTGGGATTCTACCCGTGAGAGCCTATTTTTCGAACACGTATTTCAAAGGATCCATTCTCGATATCAGCCATGTGGAATGGTTCAGCATATATTGCCTTAGACGTTTGGAGGCCCATGCTAGGGCACAACATGTCTTTTCCAATGGTGAATATCGAGATTCGCAATCCGTGAATTTCTTGCTTAGATAGTAGATAGCATGTTCTTTCTTGCCTGTTTCATCTTGTTTCCCCAGTACGCACCCCATAGACCTCTCGAGAACTGTGAGGTACATGATCAGTGGTCTCCCTGGTACAGGAGGTAAGAGTATCGGTGGTTCTTGCAAGTAGTTCTTTATAGTTTCGAAGGCTACCTGACAATCGTCATTCCACTTGATAGGTTGATCTTTCCTGAGCAGCTTGAATATAGGCTCACATGTAGCCGTTAGATGTGAAATAAACCTTGATATGTAATTCAATCGACCCAAGAACCCACGAACCTCTTTTTCTGTTTTTGGAACAGGCATTGCTTGTATTGCTTTTACCTTGTCGAGATCAACCTCTATGCCTCGTTGGCTCACAATGAATCCCAATAGCTTTCCTGACCTTACGCCAAATGTACACTTGTTCGGGTTTAACCTTAGCTTGAACTTCTTTAATCGTTCGAACAATTTATGTAGGTGTGTGATATGCTCTTCTTCTGTGCAAGATTTGGCGATCATGTCGTCTACATATACTTCGACCTCCTTGTGAATCATGTCATGGAACAGTGTGACCATGGCTCTTTGGTATGTTGCCCCTGCATTTCGCAATCCGAAAGGCATTACCTTGTAGCAGAAGGTACCCCAGGATGTCATGAAGGTTGTCTTCTCCATGTCCTCGGGAGCCATTTTGATCTGATTATACCCGGAGAACCCATCCATAAAGGAAAACACTGAAGCCTACGCTGTGTTATCTACCAAGACATCTATGTGTGGTAGTGGAAAATCGTCTTTTGGACTTGCTTTGTTTAGATCCTTGTAATCCACACACATGCGTACCTTCCCGTCTTTCTTAGGAATTGGCACTATGTTGGCAATCCATGGTGGATAGTCAACTACAGCAAGAAACCCGGCGTCGAACTGTTTGAGCACTTCTTCCCTGATTTTACTATCCATATCCGGTCGAACTCTTCTGCGCTTTTGCCTGACAGGTGCACATCCTTCTTTGAGTGGTAACCTATGTGCAACGATATCAGTATCCAACCCCGGCATGTCACGGTATGACCAAGCAAATATCTCTGCATACTCGTGGAGGAGTTTGATTAGCGTCGCTTCTACGTCCTCGTTCAGCGTTGCCCCAATCTTGATGTTCTTGGGTTCTTCGTCTGTACCCAGATTTATGGTTTCTATGGCCTCTTGAGGAGGGAGCATGATTTTGGATTCCTTTTCCATTAACCTTGACAACTCTTTCGGAAGTTCATCGTCTTCCTCATCCCCTTCTTCGGACTGATTAGCGAGAGCCTCAAGTTTATATAGGTGGTCTGGACATGTTTTTATGTTTTATTTTCAGTATGCAGATATGATTGTGCTTTTGTGCGCGGATGTTATTTGTCCTTTTTGAAAAGAAAAGAAATAAATGCGAGAAAAGATGAAGTTTTCGATACCAAATGCAAAGACAAATTTTATTGATAAACTTTAAATTTTGGAAAGTAAATGGGGCCCTTACAAACAGACTCTATGCTTCGGGCGAGGCATGATCGTTACTGTTTTTTTTTTAATATGAAAGGAAACACAAAAAGCAAATTACTCCGAAATGAAAACTATCTCCAGTATCCCCAGACTTGTCCAATTCTGAAGTTGTTCTCCTGGCCTGACTTCTCGGATGAAATTGGACGTTCCTTTCTTGGAATCTTTGTTGGACACCCTAGCCACATGTTCATACCCGCCTGTCACAAAAGTTTGCATAATTAGGGGGAATCGTTGTCCCTTCTTCTCAGTGCTTGTGATCCTCGGTGGTTGATATCCTAACCCCAAGCGATCTTTCTTCTCCAAGATTTCCGGTACCTTGCCCCAGCCTTCCATATCCACATCTTGTAGGTCTCTCCAGGATGTTAACGCCCTCTTTATTTCCTCCGCGGGGTGTTCCTTTAACTGGATTAACCCTTGGTCCATGAGTCTCTGCAAAGTGTCTTTAAAAGCCTCGTTATGTTCTAGGATAAACCCCTTTACAAGAAGATACCTCTTAAGTGCATCTATGGGGGAGTTCCTTTGTTGAACCAACTCTTGCTTATTGACGACTTCTATTGCATTGACTGCACCATCATGGTGTGGTATGGGATTTGTTTTCACATTGGGTTTGTCAAAGGCTATTGCCCCTGACTCTATCAAATCCTGGACCTTGTGTCCAAAGGCCCAACATTTTTCCAGCGTGTGTCCAGGGGAATTAGCATGGTACTCGCACCTTTCATTGGCATTGTATTTGGATAGCAATTTTCCTTTGGGAGGAGGAAGGAGTGGCTTAATTTCCACAAGCGACATGCTAACTAGATATTGCAATAGCTGATGGCGTGTCGTGGGAAGTGGGTCAAACTTCCTTGTAGGTCCTCTATTTAACCCTTGCAGTTTCGCCACCGCTTGCCTAACCCTTTGGTGCACCCCAGTATTGATTTCTCCTTTTTTCCTACTTGGGAAATTGGGAGTAGATTCCCTTGAATTAAAGGAGTTATCATGTGCTCCTTGGACCTTGTCATTTTCGATACTAACCTCAGCCCCTTCTCCTATGATCCTTGAGTCGGAGAATCTTGGAACAGTGTCATCCGTCCTTTGGTTGCGGTATTGCTCGCGTAAAGCATCCACGAACATATCCATAAGTCCTTTTAGTGGAGGTTGCACTTCCATTTTAGGAGGATTAATGCCTGGGATAGGTATTGTGCTGGGTGCCCCATCCTTCTGTGGAGTCTCCCCTTCATCGGAGGATTGCGTGGCTTTATCAGGAGGTGGTACATATGCCCTTGAACAGAAAGGCGTGTTTTTAGGCGGGCCAAAACCAGGGAGATATCCTTGCAGGGGGTTGTCATTGTAACGCCCCGAATTTAATTAATTATTTAATTAAATTAATTAAATATTTAATAATTGGAAATTGGTCGAAGTTGGGATTTATCGGAGAAATTTGATTATTATGTCGGTTTAAGTTGTTATGTGGTAATTATTATTATATTGGAGTTGTAGAAATAATATAATTATTATTATATTGGAGTTGAAGAAATAATATAATTACTATTATATTGGAATATGAGTTGTTGGTTGGGTTTATTTTATGGTGGTATGTAATAATAAGGAGGTGTAGAGAAGTTGAGCCCAATAGAGGAATAATATTATTATTATTATTATTTGGTTAAGAGTTATAATAATAATATTATTATTATTATTATTATTATTATTATTATTATTATTATATATTGGATTAAATGGAATAAGAGGATTAGGTTTATTATAAGAAAGAAATAATAAGGGTTTGGAGCTCTAGAGAAGAAAAAGAGATTTATTCGTAGAAAATTGCAAAGCTGCAGAGAAAGAGAAAGAGCGAGGTTGGAACTATGGCGGCAACGAAGTGCAACCGGAATAGAGAGCGACCTCCAATCCAAGGTAAGGGTGGGGTTCTTGCTTTATAAATGGGGATATGATGAACCGTATGTGGGGTTTTGGGACTATAATTTTTATCTATGCGTTTGTGTAATTGTGAGTTTGCTGTATTGAATTTTTTGGAAAAATTGAAATGTGAGTTGTTACAACTATGTTAAATACATTTAATTAATTGTATTGTCTGTGATTTTGTGTGATGAAATTTGTTCGGATAAATTAATCGATGAACCTGTAATGAAGGATGATAATTCTTGGAAAACCTTGAACAAATTCTGGGTAAAAATTGAGTGTAGAGGAATAAGATCAAGAAAAAGAAAATTTGATGACGGGAGGCTTCTGAAGGTGGGGCGGGCGCCTAGGAGCAAGTGGTGGGCGTCCCTGTATATTCCCGTTTTGTATTATGAGGCTACATGTATTGAAAAAGAAATTAGTAGTCATATTATATATTGATATAATATATGACTTTGTTATGAATTATATATTGTTGTACATATGCATCGGTCGAAGATATATATACACACATTATAACGGCATATATTTGTGGTTGGTATAACAAGACGTTACATCATATATTTGTGTATAAAAATTTGAATGGGTACTGTAGCATGATAATGTTTATAAAATAAAACATATATTAGGCTTATATGTTTAGAAACCATACGTATTGTAGCGTAAAATTAAATTACTTGTTTAATAATAATAATAATAATAATAATAATAATAATAATAATAATAATAATAATAATAATAATAATAATAATATTTTTAGGAATTTTGAGTAAGAGATAATATTGGAATTATTTGGCTAACTTAAGTGATTTTCAATTTTATTTGAATTGTCAATAGGGTTGTCAGAGTTGCTTTCGAGATGTTTAGAGTTAAATCTGATGAACTGTAAATTTAAAATTGAAGGTTTTTGATTATTTAGAGTTGTTTTATTATTACTTGAGTCAGACCATTAGCCAATTAGGTTCATAAGAGTTATCCTTATAGGTAAGAGTTGTGAGTAGAGTACTTTTGAACACTTGCTGAAAATATGTGAGTTGCCGCTAGCTTAATTGTGTCGATTTGTTGTCAATGATTTGTTGCGGTGATGTATTGCGATATTGTGATGCCGCTATTTTTGTGAACTGCCGTGAAATAATTGTATTGATTTATGTTGCTGTGGATTTGTGGTGATGTGGTGACATTAAGTTATAAGCCCATGGCCAGTGAAGATGTGATGTTATGATTTTGTGATTACTGCGAAATGTAGAAAATAAAGCGACGTTGAGTTACCCTAATGATCGGTAACATTTGTGATATAGGCGTATGCCTCGCGACGTTGTTTTGCGATGTTTGTGATTTATTGCATTTCATCAGTGTCTCATGATTTGCATGTTTTAGCGACGGCCTAGATTGGCAAACAGCGACGAAGGCTTATGCCTGTTTTGATGCCTCTATTATCTGGCAATTGGCGATGGGGGCTGAAGCCCTGGGTACCATATGCATGTGCATTTGTTAGAGTCGCATTTCATTTGTGTGATTATGATGTTATGTGTTTTTGGATGCGTGAATTTATGTGACTTGTTGTGAACTTTGAATATGATTTTATGTTAGATATTGTGACTTGTGTTGTTGATTGAAACAGCGAAGTAAACTAGACGGTAACGATTATACCGCAAAGCGATAATTATTATAGTTTGAACCTGAATATACTGTTTATCATCACCCTGTTTATATTCTTTGATATCTCACCCCTTTCTTTTGTTTCGCCGTTACCTTTATACTGGTAACGTGCAGGTGATAGCTTTGATGAAGATTTAGACGTTGTGAGTTGAGTCGGTGGTCGCTCTGATACGTAGCACTCGGGGGGATAAAACGATTGTTTTAATTATTATTTCTTTTGCTGAATTTTTATGTGGTTTTGGTTTAAATTGTAACTTAAAGTTACCGTGCAAAGATGCTACGACTTGATTTGAATATTTATGAAGTTTGATGATTCCGCTGCGAGTTAAACATTTAATTTGAACAAAATGAATTTGAGTAATGATTTAATTGTCGTTTTAAATTTCTGTGCTATGTATCTATGTGAAGGCAATTAAGCCGTAAATGTTTTTGAATGACGAATATGTGACATCTCAATTGTATGTTTTCTTGAATTTTATACTCTGATTTTCCGTATAATTATCGGGTAGAATTGGGGTGTTATAGTCATCATTTGGCCAATTGTTAATTCGAGCTTGAAGTTCTTTGGCCAAGATCTCAATGGTTCTTTCTTGTTTTTCCAAGAGATCCTTCATGAGGCTTATCACTTGTGTCATTCCTCCCTTAATCTCACCCACAGTCCCTTTCAGTTGAGTCACTTCCTCGCGGAGGGCGGCTTGATTCTGTTCCAATTGTTCCATTACCTTCTTCTTCTGAGCTCTTGTTTGGATGAGTGATCGGGTTGCAATGGCGTGACTGGAGATGAATACAGTTTTCCCTTTAATGTTTTGAAAAAAATGCAATGATATGCGTGCTATGAATGATATGCAAATGCTATGCTCATGTCTTATCTGCATTGTTATTATAATATATTTATATATGTATTTAAATATAAGCATATATATTTACATATATATATATTATTTCTTTTTTTATTTTTAAAACTCCTCTTTTTTTTTAATCCTTTTTGGTGAATATTGCGAAGAAATTTGAATAAAATGCGGAAATAAACACACTTCATTAATTCAAAACTTAAATGAAAGTACAATTTAACTTGTTCATGTTGCAAAAGGAAATAAACAAACAAAGAAATTAAACTTCCAAATAAAATAAAACTATAAATGACTAAGAACGCCTATGAATGTCCTCCTTGAATTTGTCCACCATGCCTCTACAAAGCTCCAAGAACTCCTTCACTTCTTCGGGAAGGATGATGGGAGAAGACTCCGCTCTTTCCAAGCTCTTCAGAATGTCTAAGATTAAATCGTTGCACAAATAGATTAGCTTGTCATAATTCTCACGACATTTTTCATATTCTTCAAGCATCTTGGGAACCATGCTCACATGCTCATTTGCCGTAGAAACAATTGTGTATTGTCTTTTCCAATAATCCCCTTCATCCCTTGCAGCCTCATAGATCTCCCTTTGCCTTATAAATACTTGCCTAAGCGAGGCCATAGCTTGAAGTGCTCTATTGTACTCACCGGTGCGCTGTAAAAGTGCTTCTTCCGTAGTCAATCTCCTTGTGCGTTCTTCTTGTCCGGAATTGCGGGCTTCTTGAAGATCAAATTTGAGATTTCTTATTTCTACCTCTTGATCTTTAGTCCTATATGTTAATTCAAAGACCACAACTTCTAGATTTTTCTCGGATTCCGCTTTGTCATGGGAAGCCTTTTCATAACGCCTCCTCCACTTTGCAATTTCTATACCTGCTTGTTCCAACTTTTCATTATGTGCAATTAAATCAAAGTTAGCACTTAGGACTCCTTCGGTAGCACGCTTTCTTTTATTCCTTTGTCTATCATTCTCTTCCTTAGCGGCTTGAAGCTCTTGGCTCTTCTCCTTAAGATTGAAGCGTAGTTGGCTTTTTTCGTTGGAAAGTCGATGTATGTCAAGCTCTAATTGTTCCTTTTCCTTACGGGACGCCTCTAGGGCAGCCTTGATTCCTTCTATCTCTTCGATGGATAGAGAAACAGGATTAGGAGAATCGGGCTTGTAAGTGGGATCCACAACAAAAGGTAGCAAAATCTTTCCAACTCTCTCTTGAACCCATTTAGTGTAAGGTTCCTTAGCAACAATATTCTTCGGCCCATAGTTCTTTGTTTGAACATGCTTCCAAGCTTGAATTATTTTCTTTAATGTTCTTGGATCTCCTTTCCCATTGTCATGCAAAATTAATCCTTCCACTTGTTGATCGGAAGGCTCACAATCCATAGAATGACCCAATTGGCGCAATGCTAACACGGGGTTGTAACTAATGCAACCTAAAGTTTCCATTAAAGGAACATTGTTGAATTCCCCACATTTATAAATAATTCTCTCAGAATTTAATTTCCTTGCAAACCAAAAGATAGAATCCGCCTTGAGAGCTCTTAGTTTTTGAGACCATTCATGTCTAGTCAAATCTTTGATTAAATAGCTAGCCTTGTAAAGATGAGAAGTCAACCAAGAGTACAATAAATGAAGACAACAAGATATCGCTCCTCTTTTCTTTTCATAACGGTCATGGATAGTATAATAAATATTAGCAAGAATAGTAGGAGTTGGATCCTCATTTGAATTTCTGAAGGAGGTGAAGACATGAATAGCAGCATCATCGACATACTCCGCCTTATTAGGCAATAAAATAACACCAAAAATTAAAAGAGCTAAAAAATGTCCACAAATGTCCCATTGTTTCTTTTGAGCATAAGACATAGCTTGAGCTTCTAAATAAGTTCTTTTAATTCCTTGTATTCTTCCATCAGTTTTGTGATTAGCTTCTAAATCCGCAACAGGCACTTCCAAAGCTTTGGCCAAATCAGACATCTCAACCCTTTTTCCAGCACCCGTACAGAATCCTTTTTTTACTCTTGAAAACCCAAGCATAGCATCCATCTCCTCCAAGGTAGGAGCAAACTGAAAATCCTGAAAAGTGAAACATCTAAGCGGCGGATCATAGAACTGGATCAAAGCGGTGATTGCTTCTTCTTGAACCTTAACCTTGAGCAAGTCCAAAATATCACCATAACGACCCTCAAACCTGTTCAAAGCAGTTGATGACATTTTATCCCTTATATTTCTCAGTTTCTTGATGTCATGCACTGAGACGGTAAGGTGGACAATAGACTTCTTAGCATTCATTTTTCCTGAATTTTCACCAAAAAGAATTATTATTATTTTTTTATTTTTTTATTCTTCTTTTTTTCTTTCTTTTTTTACCTGCGGATAAGACATGATAAAAAAAAATATGCATATGACGTATGATGCACGCCAATAGTTATACACAAAAAAACACAATATTATAACGATAATAAGCACATATTCAGCATATAATCACATAGGCCCTAAGTTCATAGGTTCGACGTAACGGCTCGGGAGCCTACCCTTCCCATGGGAATGTTCTAGAAGGTCTCATGGGATTGTTCGTAGCCGCCGAGACTTTTTGTCTCTTTGGATTTTGGAACAACTCATTGGTCCATGAGGTTCAAATTTTAGGGGTTGGTTCCCAGAGAGATCAGCTAAATACCCAGTCCAGCCCTCAACAAGGTCGAGCCTCGTATCAGACCTTTCCGAATATTTAACCCACTCTGAGTGGAATTATAACAAGACTCGTAGGCGATGTAGTTCCCCTCTGGTCTTAATTATAACTCCCAGCTTAGGCTTAACAGCAATAATATATAACCCAACAGTGCAAATTATATAACAATTAGACATTTAATGCAAATATGGCAAATAAACATTTAATGAAAATAAAAACAATAAATAAATAGATAAAGAATTAAAAATTTATTAAAAAGATAAACCTTCCCCCAAACCCTAAAAATGGAAAATTTGCCAAACCCTAAAATGCGCCAAAAACCTAAACCACAAACCACAAACCTAAACCCTTCAAACCTTAGGAGCATAATAATTAACCTATAGTGTTGTCCCCAGCAGAGTCGCCAGCTGTAGCAACCTTCCCTAAAAATTAAGACTTAGAGTCGCCACCTATTATGAAGGGCGAATAGGAAACCCTACGCAGTTATGAGATTCAGGGTAAGTTATTATAATCAGGTTGAGGGAAGGTGTTAGGCACCCTCAATCCTTTCCTAAAGGCTAACATTGTAAAGATAAGGTTTATGGCAATAATTATAAGGTTTATAGCTAATGAATTGAAAAGGGTAAAAAAATAAGATTTAAGAATGAATTGAAATTATAGGGGGGAAACTCGCCTTGTTACCAAGTGCCTACGTACCTCCTTATGGAGGATCAGAGTCAACGTAGTTCGGGCACAGGGTTGTACGCCTTAGGATTGAATTTGTGATTTGAAATTATTTAAAGGCTTTTTGAATGGCCTATCGTAGTTTTGAAATTTGTTTTGAAAGATGAAAGTGTTTTGAGGCTTGGCATACAACCCTGATTTAATATGGTACCGTTAGATGCGGTGACCAATAGATTTGGTCAGTATAGCTAACGGATTACGGGGCATTGCTGATTACTCAGATCGATAGATTGATCATCGCGGGCAGCAAATTGAAGGTGTTTTAGATTTAAAATTTAGTTTTATCTCTCGTCTAATGCGACTAATAGTTTTAGTCGGGTCGAGGAGAGAATTGATTTAGAGTTAGTAAATTAATTAAATTAAAAAGGAAATTATCTTTCGTCTAGTGCGACTAATGGATTTAGTCGGTTCGAGGAAAAATTAAGTTATAAAAAAAACAATTAAATAAATCATTCAAGTTATAAAAATTTAATTAATTAGTTTTTTTTATTTTATTTTTTAGATTAGGTGCAGGGGGTGTATTTTGTTATTGGATAGAAAATTATAGGGTGTGAAGAGCGAAGGTTTAGGCCCATTAGGATGTTTTTCTTTACGCAAGGGGGGGTGTAGGTTTGTTAAGGGACAGTAGTTTGGGGTGTGTTAATAGCAAGGGCTTAAGCCCAATATGACTAAGGATCCGTGGGATCCAGTGTGCGCAGGAGCACGGTATTTGGGTGGGCGTATAGGACGTGAAGCGTTAGATTTGAACATAGACTGATCGGACAATCTGCATGTGTTGGTGTTGAGGGTACATGATGAAGCTAGCTGTACTGAATCATGTTCAGTAGCAGCGACAAGTGGCCATGAGAGGCCACATGTCCTTCATCCGGGACCGGAGAGATGACTACACACTCCCCCTATCTCTCACCTCCTTCCCATTTTCCACTTCCCTTTCTCTCTCTAAACTTTTTCTCTCCCTCACTCGTTCTCTCATCTTTTTCCACCCTTCAACCAAGCAACCCAGAACCACCACCACACACCGCCGCCTAACCCCTAGGACCACCGAGACAAACCCAGTTTTCGGTTGAACGTCAACCGTGAAATTCATCCCAAAACCCAAACGCATGAACCTCAAGAACACCTTCGTCTCCTCCTCCGTAAACCGCCGTGAAACCCAAATCTCCGGTTGAATCTCAACCGGGATCTTCATACTTTCGAACCAAACCAACCTAGAAAATCCCAACCCTAGCTTAATCCCTTCAAATACAAGCACCCTGACCCCAAATTAAACCCAAATTTACAAATAAACACACACAATCAAGCAATCGAAGGAACCCTAAGCTAAGTCCAAAGATTATGTTACCTTTTGTTCTTGAATGTTGGAACGTGTAAGCTCCCCCTCGCTGATTTCTTCTTCTCCCTTTCGTTTGCAGGTACGACGAATAGGTGGACGAAGATGTGCGGCCAAGGTCTCAGCGTCCAAAAAAATTCCGATCCCCCTCTTTGTTTTTTTTCTTTTTAGTTCTTATAGTATTAGGGTTTAGGTTAATTAGGAAACATTAGATTGATCAGATTATTAGGATTAGTTTGATTCTTTGTAAATTGATTTGTAAATTGACATTTTTAATTTAATACATTCAGATTTGATTTGATTCATTTGTTAAGATTAGATACTGTTCGTTATTGATTCATCCATTGATTCTGTTTTTGAGATTTGATTCGTTTGAAGATTAGTGTTGCTTGATTAATCCATGGGCCTGGGTTGAAGGATGAATAGCTAGGGTTTCGTGGGGTTGCAGCGGTGCTGAAGTTCGTTGGATATGGAGGATGAACAGGACCCGGGTCGGTTTGACCCGGTCCGCCCCCTGGTCCATACACCTGGCCCAATACCATTTGCCCTAGCCCCCTTATTGGATCCGGTTCAATTACTGGCCCAAATACTTACTTTATCAACCTCAATTAACTAATTAATTAAACATATTTAATAATTTGGTTAATAACACTAATAATAACTAACGATAGTACTAATCAGTAGCATACTTAACCCTTGACAATCCATCCTACTTATTAAATATATAAACTAATCTACTTGTAATTTAAAATAATAATAGGATTCTAAGTAATACCTAATCCTAATTAGCCTATTTTATTAACTAACTAAACTCTTAATAATTTTATGACAATTGCAAATTAGATTTTTTTTAAAGTTAATAATATTAATTAATAATAATATTTAAAATAATACCAAAATTATCTAAAATACTAATCTTAATTAATAATACTAATAATCTTAATAGTTAGTAACAATAATATTTGAAAAAATGAAAATGATAATAAAATGATTAAATGAAACAAATGGGCCCAAAACTGAATTGGACCTCAAATTGTTTGATATTCACACCTCCACCAATTTATACGGGCATTTTATAAGAGAGCGAGTTTAATAATAGGTATACTAAACCCTATGGCTCCTAATTTTTAACACCCATAATAAATTAATACGGGAATTGCACCGGGTAAATTTTGGGGTATGACACTCAACACAAAAGTAGCTTCTCATAGCTCTTCGTGGAAAGCTGCTAACGAATCAACTGTCAAAGTTGGTGCCCTTGAGCTTGAGCGTGCGAAGCGCTAAAAAGAGTATGAAACTTTTGGGGCGAACATCAAATCTTGGGAAGAGAAAATTAAACGCCTCCAAGAGAAAGTGAAAGCTGCCAAGTCTCATCAGGAAGAAATCAAGCAATCAAAGCAAAGAGAATTGGATGAAGTGGTACAAGCGGGGATTCAACATATCGAAACGGCGCGAAAATTAGTGCCAGAGATCGAAGAGTTGAAGAAGCAAAAGGCCACAATCGAACGCCGCTTGTCATTATGGACCTCTCAATATTCCACCATGAAAAATAATCTTCCTGAAGATTTTGACTGATTATGATAATCCTTGTAATGCCTTTTTCATTTTTTCACTTGTCTTGCTTTTTTGTAATCGAACTGGCCAATGAATATATATATATATATATATAATATTTATTCTTTGACTATACATATATTCTACCATGCGATGTCACAGATAATATTTTTAACAATTTTTTATTGTCAAAACCTATTCTTTCAACCATCATAATGGCCTCGATAGCTTACGCACGTGACATGACTATTCTTCGCAGTCACTTCATTTTTGACTTGACGTTTCCACTCCACTAGCCGTAACAGTCAGTTAATCATGACTTCACTTTTTCCAAAACGTCTAATTAAGACGTGCGTGTATCAGTTTCCATCATGATTACATTTCAACTTCCAAGGCTAGAAACAGCAGACTCCATATCTTCCCTCGGGGATCCCACACGCGGTCCAATGAGGTTTCAAAGCGTAACCACCCTTTAAGACAATCACCCTCTATATAAACCTTACCATTTTTTTACCATTTCTTCATCCTCTTCCACATTTTTCATCAAAGTTTCATCTTTCTTATACCTCTCTCTTGCAGCAATGACGCCTCTAACTTATAACAACATTATCTCTGCTATCCAGAAAGAGTTTAAACCTTCTGCTGAAGAGTTTTACCAAAATGGCATTGATGTTGATGAACTATTTGCCACCCAGAACTTACAGGTTTATCTCGGAATTTTAGAAGGGTCTATCCGAAGATGTTGGCTGATTTCTGGATGTTCGCATCCATCCAGATGGACCTAGAAGGGAAAACCACAATCGTTTCCCGAGTCTACGGGTCTCGCATTATCATCTCTCCAACACTCATTTCTTAAGTGATGAGATGTGAAAATACTGGTCTTGCTTTTGACGACTCTTTTGCCAGGAGTACTTCTGATGTTTTAGCGAGTATTTTCGCTAATGATCCTTTCAACGCACTCCTATGCAGAATCTGGCATCAACTTCTGATGGGCAACTTTCGCCCACGAAAGGAAGATCAAGAAAGTATCATGGTGGAGGACCTGGAGTTCATGCTCTGTGCTCTCCAGAAACGGAAGATCAACATACCATTGATGATCTTCAAACATCTCACCAAAGTTGTTGCCATTTCTCACCAAGGCAAACCCTCTTGTCTTCCTTACGAAAGATTGCTATCTCATATGTTTGTCAAACTAGGGATAGTTCAAAGGTTACGCAGGGATGGATCCCTTGCCTCTTTCGAGGCGGAAAGCCTACCTTTGCTAAGCTTAGAAGATTTGCAGCTTAGGGTTAAATGAAGGGTGCTGACGACATCGTGGGTCTTTACTTTTGTCTTGTTATCCTTAGTATTTAGTACTTATTTTGCTTAGTAGTACTTATTGTAATTTTTGGTATGCATATATTGCAACCTATTTTGTATGTATCTCATATTTTGTGGTAATGAAGCATATTTTCTCTTCAAATCTTCGTTTACCTTCTGTTACCAACATTGTTTAAGGATTGCCATTTTGGCGAACATTCGCCATTTCAGCCCACGACGCATATTTTAATATCTACGTTTTTGCAATCTTTACTTCATGCATGACTGGCTTGTATCTTTTCAGATACTTTCCGTTTACTCTTAGAATCCTACGATCTTCTACCAATTCTTCATCTCATAGGCATTATTTGAGAATACCTTTAAAATTCGAAAAGGGCCTTCCTAGTGTGGAGACCATTTGCCTAAAGCTTGGTTCTTTCGATCTATAGGCAAAATAACTTTCCAAACTAAATCATTATTAATGAACACTTTACCTTTCACCTTTTTGTTATATGCTCTTGATACCCTTTCTTTTTTCCTTTTTATCATCTCCAATGCTCGAAGCCTTTCTTTGTCCAAATCGACTAATTCATTCATCATCATTTCCCAATATATATTTGGGGGAATTTCCTCTTGTCTTTGAATCCTAACTGATTGCAAGTATATTTCGACTGGAAGTACTGCATCATGTCCAAACGTCAATTGGAATGGTGTAGTATTGGTAGCCTCTTTGGGAGATGTTCGACAAGCCCACAGCGCTTGATCCAAAGTCTTGTGCCAATTCTTAGGTTTCTTTCCTACATGTTTCTTTATCAGACCAATTATCACTTTATTGGCTGCTTCGACTTGTCCATTTGCTTGAGCATAATAAGGTGTAGAGGTGAATAACTTGAATCCCATTTCTTTCGCAAACTCTTGCATCTTTCGACCGGTAAACACTGATCCCTGGTTTGTGGTTATGCTTTCTGGGATTCCAAATCTATACAATATATGTTTTTGAATAAACTCAATCACAGTCTCTTGGTCTACATTGGCTAGTGGTATTGCTTCAACCCACTTTGTGAAGTAGTCTATTCCTACTAATATTATCTCTGGCCCTTGGATGATGTGGGACGGATTTCTCCAATTAAGTCTAATGCCCAACCTCTGAAAGGCCATGGTTTAATGATTGAACTCAATTCGTTTGCAGGTGCATGTTGAATACTTGCGTGTTCCTAACATTCCTGACAACCCTTGGCGAACTCTATGCAATCTTTTAGCATAGTGGGCCAATACATTCCATAGCGAAACAAAAGCCATTTTATTTTGTGTCCCGCTTAATGGGCACCACATGCCCCACTATGCACATTCGAGAGTGCCAAGTAAGCTTCGGCTTCGCCCAGGCATTTTAGTAAGACTCCCTCAAGGGTCTTCTTGAACAATTCATTTTCCATCAAGAAGTATGATAAGGCTCTATATTTTACCTTTCTATCCGTATCTGTCGAAGGATCTTTCAAGTAGTTTAAAATTGGACTCCTCCAATCTGTATCTGCTAAAGAATCTATATTTAATACTTCGAATTCTTCTTCGTTGGCGAAGCCTAATTGTGAATTCTCTAGATCGCTTGGAGACAATTTTGTGGCCATTGCTTTTCCTCTTACCTCGATCAACTCTTCTAATTTTTCCTTTGATACTTTGTATCCCGAGGCTAACTGTGCCAAATCATTTGCTTCTTGATTGTTTACTCTTGAGACGTGTTTCAAATCCACATATTCGAATTTTTAAGCAACCTATTTGCTATGACAAAATACATGATCAAGTTCTCTTTGATACATTTGTACTCTTTTGTCAGTTGCTTTATCACTAATTCTGAGTCTCCTTTAATTTCGACTCTGGTTGCCCCTAATTCCAACAAGGCTTCAAGTCCAGCAATTAGTGCTTCGTACTCAGCTTCGTTGTTGGAACATAGAGGGCCGTCAATTTTATACTTGAGCTTTGTTGGAATTCCATTAGGAGAAATTAAAAGGATACCAACTCCACTCCCCTCTTTGTGTGTTGAACCATCGAAGTATAGCTTCCAAGGTTTCAAATCAACATATTGCTGAGGGTTTTCAACCACTGCATGATCCACAATGAAATCTGATACAATTTGTCCCTTCATTGCCTTAAGAGGTTGAAAGATTAATGAATATTCAGTAAGGGCTAAAGCCCATTTGCCAATTCGACTATGCAATATTGGTTTGGATAGCATGTGTTTAATAACATCGAAATGAGATGAAACGTAAACATCAACTGGCTTTATATAATACTTGAGTTTTATACAAGAGAAATATAAACAAAGGCAGAGTTTTTCTATGGCACTGTACCTAGTTTCCGCATCATTGAGTACTATACTTAAATAATAAATGGCTCTTTCGATGCCATTGTCATCTTCTTGTGCTAGCATGCTACCTATTGTATTATCTGAAGCTGAGATATAAAGGCGCATATGCTTCTTCCCATTTGGGGGGGGACAAGATGGGTGGGGGCATCAAATATTGCTTGATCTTTTCAAAAGCTTCTTGATGTTCAGCATGCCATTCGAACCTTCCTTGCTTCAGTCGAAGTAAGGGGGAAAAAGCTTGCGTACGCCCACTTAAATTAGAGATAAATCTTCTTAAGAAATTTATCTTTCCCAATAGTGATTGCAACTCTTTCTTCGTGGATGGAGGCTTTGGTTCCATAATAGCCTTCGTTTTATTCTGATTAATTTCTATTCCTTTCTTGTGGACTACGAAGCCTAGGAAATCTCCAGCCTGCACAAAGAAAGCACACTTAAGGGGATTCATCTTCAAGCCATGTTTTCTCATTCTTTCGAGTGATTGGCTAAGATGATCAAGATGACTGTCATCTGAAACAGATTTTATAACAATGTCATCTATGTACACATGCATGAATGTTTCTATAAAATCGTGAAATATAGAATTCATTGCTCTTTGATAAGTTGCCCCAGCATTTTTCAAACCAAAAGGCATAACAACCCATTCGTAGGTGCCTATTGCCCCAGGACAACGAAAAGCTGTTTTGGACACATCTTCTTCTGCAATGAAAATTTGATTGTATCCTGAATATCCATCTAGCATACTTAGATATTTGAACCCTGCGGCTGAGTCTACTAGCATGTCTGCCACAGGCATAGGATATTCGTCTTTAGGGGTTGCTGCATTTAGATCACGAAAATCTATACATACCCTTAAAGAACCATTCTTTTTAATAACAGGTACAATATTAGCAATCCATTCGACATACCTCGTAGTCCTAATGAATTTGCAACGAAGAAGTCTTTCGACCTCTGCTTTAATCTTCGAGAGGATTTCTGGTGCGAATCTTCTAGGAGTTTGCTTGATTGGCTTCTTCCCTTCTTTTATGGGCAACCTCAATTCGACCAAGTCCCTCCCTAAACCAGGCATTTCATCATAGTCCCAGGCGAAACAATCTTTATTTTCTTTTAATAATGCAATGACCTTTGACTTTAGGGCTGGCTCCAACTTTGCGCTGATGTATGTCACCCTTTTTTGATTATCGTCTCCAAGATTTACTTCTTCGAGTGGGTCTTAAGCTAACATCTTTATATTTGGTGCCATTGGATCTTTTTCAAACCCCAAAGGTTCTTCATCATATACTGCGTCTAATCTTTGGCTTGCTTCTTTGCTTGAAACCTGTTTGTCCTGAATTGTATCGTCAGGTGGTTGTGGGATAAAGTGTATCCCAGGGCCTGATACTTCTGATTCTTTTTGTGTGGCTTCAACAGCTATGTTTGATAGTTCGGCTTCAAGAGCCGCTTTTCTTTTATTTTTGGCTATGTAAGCCGAAATCTTTTCGAAGAAAGATGACTCAGGCATAATCAACGTCTTCGTCCCAGTCAGTTGGTCGTATTCCTGGTAATCCCACAATGGGTTCTGTCTCTTCTAGACCGTCCATTATTTCTCTGTTCCACTGGAATCCATTTGGGTGTAAGGATAGATAATACATAGCATTTTTATTTGGAGAGTATATATCTTCTGCTGCATTGCATGGCCCTATGTTGGCTAAATTTATGTCGAAACTGGTTTTGTTGACTTGATTCACTTCAGCCATATAGTAGCTTTGGTCTCCTTCAATGTTTTCAACTATTCCATCTTCTCTCCAAATGGTTAACCTTTGATGCATTGTCGAAGGTACGACAACTACCCCATGGATCCATTCTCTTCCCAACAAAAGGTTATAATTTGCCTTTGCTGGTATAACCATGAACATAGTTGGCCTTGTGACTGAACCCATAGTTAGGTTCACTTGGATAACTCCCAAAGTATGTCCTACTTTTCCTTCGTAGTTGGACAAGACCATATTACGTGGCCTTATGTCGGTGTCGAACATACTAATCCTTTTCAGCATATATTGGGGCATTAGATTCACTGCTGCCCCTCCATCAACTAGGACCTTGTTAATGCCCATATTTTTAATTTTGGCTCTTATGTAAAGGGGTTTCAGATGATTCCTCATACCTTGGTCGGATCTTTTGAAGAATTCATTCTGCTCTTCAACAACCCCATTATTCAGCACATAGTAACACGCAGGTCTGTGTTTCGCCATCTCTTCTGCGTCAGCTTCCTCACAGTCTTCGACTTCCGTCTCTTGGTAAAATTCGTAAGGAAGAACTGACACCATATTGCAGTTGAAGTTTATGGATGACACTCCGTCTGAATCAAAATCATTAGTCATCTTATCATCTTCTTTCCAAGGACTATACTGCATCTTTTCTTCTTCTTTCTCATTTTCAGAGCTGAAAATTTGCGTTCCACCAGAGGTTTGCTTGACTTTGCCCCCTGCATTGGGACTTTGGTGCTGTTGGATTCTCCAACATCCTTCGCCTTGCATTCTTTCTGGGCTTTCTTCATTCTCTAGTGTCTTCTCCACTGAGATCTGGACATTGGGTTCCTTCCTTTGTAATTCTCAAGCTTGTACATCTCTCGATTTGACGTCTAGAACTGCTTTCTATAAGCCATTGCAGTTCGTCCACCTTGGTCCCAGCTTCGCCATTTGTTATTCCCTGCACCAGCTTGTGTCCATCTATCCATGGGTACTTCTATAGGAAGTTTGAATGTCACCCTTCGAGCCTTGGGATAAGGGCTATCGGGCCTTCTTGATGGTGTTCGATTATTGAACACATACATGTTAGGGCTGAGTCCTTGAATCTCCCAACCAATAGAGAATAATATCCTTTCGAATGATTCCGCCATCTGGTTATCATAAACTGCCCCACATCTGGGACAC
Source organism: Vicia villosa (assembly GCF_029867415.1). Lineage (NCBI taxonomy): Eukaryota > Viridiplantae > Streptophyta > Magnoliopsida > Fabales > Fabaceae > Vicia > Vicia villosa. Next base: position 60,825,522 of record NC_081183.1, on the reverse strand, counting down.
ATAATGATCTCTGTCTTTGCCTTGTGACATCGAACCAAGAAACTCACCAAGCTTTCTTCTGACCTTGGGTAAACCTTCAGCAACTGGTTCCCTTGCCTCCAATGCCCCTGCATTTTGTTTCGTTGGGCCCTCTCATAGTTAGCCTGGACCCTTTGATTCAGCATAATTGAGCACCTTGGGCACATTAGCATCCGTCCAGCATTTTTCTCGTGACACCTCCAGAGATACTCTTTTAAGCTTTCATTTGCCCGTGGATTTCCATAATTTCCTTTTTCTCTTTCTTTCACCAGACACTTCTCTAGTTCCTCGATTTCAGATAAAGGTTGTCCAACGTTCACCATATTGACCTCTGCTGGGGGAACTTCAGAAATTCTTATCTGTTGGAGCTTCACCCTGAGGTCTTCAGTGGCCTCGCTAGTTTTCTCCATAGGACCTTCAGTGGTCTTTGACTCAAATGATTCTTCAACATCAGCATTGAAGATTACATTGTTGCTTAGGCTCACAGTAGCCTGCTTTCCTGTCGAAATCATCTCCCATTCTGCAATGTCAGCTTCAGACACATCCACCATATTGATGTCGACTGGTTCAGCATAGTTGGTGTCAGCGACATTCAGGGGATCAACATCGACCTTCATGTGGTTCTTTCCTTTATCAGCGAACTTTAAACGTCCATCCTTGATAGCATTTTGAATTAGATCCCTGAAAAGAAAGCACTGCGAGGTTTTATGGCCTAAAAAACCATGATATTTGCAAAAACCTCGTTTCTTCCGTTGTTCCAATGGAGGAATTTTGGAATTGGGAGGCACTATCATCTGGCCATCTTTTACTAATAAATCAAAAATTTCGTCACATTTAGTGACGTCAAAAGTGTAAGTTTTCTTTGGAAATTTATCACTCTTGTCATTTTCGACAGGATTTTTCCCATTCGAAGAGGTGAGCAATTTACAAGAGTAAGGGGGTGCTTCTTTTAATTCAGCTAAGTCTATTTCGACCTTTTTGAAACTGTATGAATCTTCGAAAGTTTCGCCTTCAGCATCTTCAGCTTCAATATATATGCCACTCTCTCCTTCTTGTAATTCTTGTTTGCTTTGGCCTTTTCAGCTTTTAATCGTTCGACTTGTCGAACCCTATCTGCCAGTTGGGCCATATCCCTCAAATATTGAGTATCCAATTTCTTTCTAATTGAATAGTCTAAACTGTCTGCAGGCATTTCGACTAATTCATGTTCTGGGACAATTGTGAAGCATCTTGACTTCAGCAAACGGAACCTGTTCAAGTAGTCATTTATGGGTTCCGTGAATTTCCTCTTAATGCTAGCCAACTCTTTCAAACTTATCTTGGTTTGTCCCATATAGAATTGTTCATGGAACATCCTCTCCAAGTGTGCCAAAGCATCTATGGAATTTGGAGGTAAGGTGGTAAACCATGTGAAAGCATTTTTTGTTAGCGAACTAGGGAAATATTTCATTCTCAAGTTTTCGTTGCCTGCTAAATCACCAGCCTCTGTCAAATATCTGGATATGTGTTCCACAGTCGATTCACTAGTATCCCCTGAAAATTTTGTAAATTTGGGTACTTTGGTACCCCTTGGTAATTCAGTTTGCAGAATATACTCCGCTACATGGGAAGTGTAATTTGGACGTCGAAGTCCAGTATTAAGGCCATTATTGGCCATAATTCTTTCTATCATGGTGGTTAGGTTATTTTCCGTCGCCATATTGTCTCTCCTAACCCTGTGTAATACTTCATCTGGATGTTCGTCCCTATTAACTACAACTAGCCTAGGTTGTTCTTCGAGAACTTCTTGTTGACCAGTATTGGTCCTTCGGTTCTGATTTTCCAAATCTATCACTTGGTTTCTTTCGACGGGTCTCTGCATAGGTGGCTGAACTACATCTTGAACGGGTTCTAAGACTGGTTCGCCTTCTCGATAGGTAGACTGGCTATTTCTTCGCCTAGTAGATGTTTGAGGGGCTCCAAAAAAATATGCCATACGACATATTTGTGAAGATATTTTTTGGTATGTTTCTACATTATCCTAGTTAGTCCTGGTAATGTTCATGATCAAGGGAGAAAAATTGATCCCATTTCTCTAGCAAGAACACCCACCATATCGTGGTTACTTGCATCCATCTCATGCCTAAATGCTGCTTGACTATTGGTAGTTAAGAGAGGCATTTGGCCCGATGGGCCTGTATTCTGTGCGCTTCGACCTACTGAACCGACGTTAGGCGAAAATGTCGCCGTACTAGGTTGAGTATATGTAGGTCCTGCACCATGTAATCCTGCCATATATGATAACAACATTCCATAAGGATTCCCAGGTCTCCAACCCTCGAATGATGATGACGGTCTTGGGGTATGTTGTTGATTTGCGAAATTTGCCGCAAAATGTGGTATTTCTGTTGTGCCTGTAAAGTAAGGCACGGTAGTCGAACTAGAGACTGGCATTGTCCCTGTCGGTACTGATGTATTTTCGGGCATGGCCTAGGAACTAATTATGGCCGCAGACCCTGTCGAAGCGGGTATCTCCTGTGCTTCTGACATAGAAGTTGAAACATTTGTAGTACTTGCTGCTACTGTTCCTGATCCTTGCGGGGGATCTTGATTTCCCCTTCCACTGGTCGAGTTAACCATTTTCTTGTTGTAACTTCGTTTAGGAATCGGTTGTGCGCAGTTGGATCTTGATTTCCCCTTCCACTGGTCGAATTGACCATTTTCTTGTTGTACCTTCGTTTAGGAATCGGTTGTGCGCTGTTGGTTAATTTACCGTTCCTAAGGTTCATACAAGGTCTTGATATATTCTAGACAAAAACAAACAATAAATTAATGACAAACTGTTTGACACCGTCCCACTGGGTGTGCCAATTTGTTTACGATGATTTTCGGTAAACAACCGCTAGTCCTCCAAACTATAAATATACTTTGGTTACTCGCAGGATCAACTAGATTGATCCTAGGACATAGTCAAATAGTTTCCTTTCAAGATAATTTGGTTCATATTCGTTGGTCTTTTGCTTCGAAAACTTCGTTATGGTATGAACGTGTAAATAACTTGCGAAATAAACTAACAAAGAAAGTACACAACTGAAACATAAACTGGTTATAAACGTAAGTAAAACTTGGACGAAAATGTAAAAGAAATGCAAATTTCAGAAATGAAAAGTGCAGGAATGTAACAACTTATCGAAAAGAAAAACTGGAATTAAAGGAAAGACTAGGCGAAAAAGTAAAGGAAATTTAAAGACACTTTGATTATGTAAATAGAAATACAAACATATTAAAAGTGTGGTGTCATACGTACATTTCTCAGCGAACTCTTTCTCTTAACGCTTGATACTTGAGTAATTTGTGAGTGATTTGTACAAAATGAACACACTGAATCCTGATACTAAGACCCTTATTTATACTAATTCGACCCTAACAGTCCTACACTAATAAAATGCCACGTTGCTCACATGCACGCGTTTCGAATCCCTGGGGCGCCATCTGTCCTCGTTGGGTTATACAGAATATTTCGAATTTCAAATCCTCCCGCCTGAATCCTCTTTCGATACATGTGTCGCACGCTCGCGAAAAATGAACAGAGTCGCCACCAATATATTTATCCCATAAGGGAAAGGAATATCAGAAAACCTAACAAAAGAAAGGAACAAGGTCTTGCGACCAGAGAATCAAGGTACGGGAGTCGGTTACGCAAGGGGAAGGTATTAGCACCCCTCACGCCCATCGTACTCGATGGTATCCACCTATGTTTGTTTCTATCTAAAGGGTGTGTACTATGTCTATGTGTATATGCGAATGAATGCAGAATGTAGGGAAAATAAGAATTGTACTCGCACGGGCCCTACCCCGCTGCCTACGTATCCTTTTCAGGAATCAGAGTTACCGTAGCTCGGCTCAAGATTTTCTATTTGTTTTTGTGTTTTTTAGTTGGGCGGAGTTAACGTTCGCGCTCTTGCATAAGGGATCGCCTACGATGCATCGAGCGGAAATAACGGTGCCCTTAGGTGCCAACGAGGCAAAAGAAAAAGAAATGATTGGTTTGTGTCTTTTAGGGTAATTCCGTGATGACAAAACCCACTACAAGGTCTCGCATCACTTCCTTACTTTGTGTTAAATCTGACCATTTATTAGTGTTTTATGTGTTTTTGATTGGTGTTTTTTATGGGGATCTTAACTTTGTGACTTAGATCATACCAAAAAGAGTTTTGTTTTGCATATTTAGAGAACGCACATCGAGGCCTACGCCACAATCGTTTCTCTAAATAGCGGTTAAGAAATACATCGAGGCCTCACACCTCAATCATTTCTTCTCCGCTAAGTAAAGGAAATACAAAAAGGAGTTCTTTTGTGAATATTTAGAGAATGCACATCGAGGCCTACGCCACAATCGTTTCTCTAAATAACGGTTAAGAAATACACTGAGGCTTCACACCTCAATCATTTCTTCTCCGCTAAGTAGAAAAGAACATACATCGGGGCCTACGCCCCAATCATTTCTTTCCTACTATTAAATATAGTAACGGTATGATCCTTGTCGGTATTTTATTAAGTATTTTAAAGGTTGAAAAGAAAAAGAAAATGAGAAGGGAACTATTTCTAAATTCTAGTCTAAGTTGTCTATACAAGGGAATTAAAATAATGAAAGAACTATATACTTCATTAAAAGGAAAAAAACTATACATGGAATAGGCGAAAGAAAATCAATATACGGCGAATAAAGTTGAGAACTACAACAAGTAAATGACATTCACAAACACACATACATCAATTAAATCTATGGAAAAAAATCAAGACTAAAAATCAATTCCTAAGTCTATTAAAGGATTATTTACAAAGAGGTGTTAAAACAAAGAAATTCAAACATATTGTAAAGAAAAAGATTTATTAAAAAGTATCAAAACAATTAATCAAAAATCGACAAAAATTATGAAAATTATTCACATACTCTAAAATACCTAAAAACAATTTTTATGAATTTTTGTGCTCGAACCAAAAGGAATTATAAATTGAAAGTTAAAGAAAAACAAAAAATTTAAAATAAAAGCTCTACACTACCAGGGGGTGCATCAGTAATTTGGAGATGAACTAAAATTAATTACAAGCAAAGCTGGGCCTGATTCAGGGGGTGGTAAGAGCAAAGCGCTCAGGGCCCAAATACAACTGGCTGCGTTGGCGTTAGTGATTCAGGGGTGTGATTCAGAAGAAAAAAAAAAGGCAAGGCCCATAGCGCGTGGCCCAACGCTCACTCTCCTTCCCATTTTATTCCACTATTATTATTGTATCAGCATTTATCTCATTGCATGTGATTATTATGTGATTAAACGTAACATGAAAAAGAGTGAACATTATGTCAATTGGGTCAGGTTACTTAACTCACTACATGACAAAAACAGATGCCTAAGCCAATCACAACGTTCCACTTCATCACCCAATTATATGAATAAGACAAGACTAGCAATTAAATGGGAGGAGGACTAATGTCGTCTTGCCATGTGAGCACCTGGGGGCAGAAACGAGCTAAACACACACAGACGCCGGAGGGGCACCTCCGGTCGTCTTCTCCGATCAACACACGGCGGAGATATACAAATTTTTTCAGAAATGATAAAAGCTCACACCTTTCTACTCGTCTTCGCATGCTGAATCCAAATGTGACACTAGTTTTCCCTAATTCTTCTCCTATTTCTGAAACCGAAGGTGTTTTCAAAACCCTAACCTTATGAACCTCCATTAAAACGTGAGATCTAAACGTCAACGTTATCCCCAGCCTACGTAGAACTTAATCACGCGATTCAAACACGTAAACACTGAATAACTCACACGAATTGAACCACATTCAAAAGACAGATATTTCAAACGATGGCATAACACCGTGAACAAATCTTACATGCATACAATATATTCATCCTTCGCTAACATGCCAAGAGACTCGAAACACTTACCTGTTCAGATTCTTGATCCCGTTTTGAGGAATAAACTCAAGGTTTTGATGCGATGGGGACCTGTTCCAAGCTGGGATGAAGTTGTGGTGCTGATGAAGATGATAATATGAGCAGCGTATTGAAGCAGCTGGAAGTTCTTGATGATGATTGAGAGAGTTGTTGAAGGTGATGATGATGATGATTGAAACGGTTATGGAGGTGATGATTTTATGGAGATTGACGAAGGTTGAGAAGCTTGAATGATGAAGGTGATGAAGATGAGGAAGATGGTGGTTATGGCAATCGGAAACGGTTAGAGGTTGTTGAAGATTCTGTTATGATGGTTGTTAGAATGAGAGATGAGAGGAGGAGAAGAGAGTTTGAAACTGAAAAAGTGAAAATGAAGTGTGTCCGTTGTTTTGTGAAGGATCTTGGGTTATATAGTGTGTATGCATGAGTGTTTATGGTATGGATGAGTGTAGTGTAGTGTAGTGAATGCTTTCCTCAACTTAAGGTGCAAACATGTGTAGTTATCGAAGCATTTCACGTGCCTTTCTTGCTTCTGTATTGCGCATGGTTTGTAATGACATTCCTCATCATATGTTGGCTGCAGAGTTTTTTTGTTCTTGCCTAGCATTCGCAAACTGCCCATGGTGCTTACTTTAAGCCCATATATCTTTGGCTATGATTCTCCAATTAATTCAAATTTGTGCTCAAAATGAAGAGGGTATAAGGTAGACTAAAATTCATGTTGGAACTCTTTTGAAACGAAGCCTGGAAACATGAGAAAATCGCTCACAAACATGGTAACACACAATAGGTTTGGGGCACGCATGTGACTTATCCTGACTTCCCATTTGTAGCCAATATGTGACTTAGTTAAAGCACAACTTTAGGGCTTTGTATCTCATTGATCATGCCACCAAAACTAATGTACATTAGCTTGTTGGATAGAGAGCATAGCAAGGAAGAGTTTGGCACCAATATTGATTTCAATGGAAATTTGTAGACCTATAAAATTGGCTTCAAAGTCAACACACCATGTGTTTGATCAAATGCATGCGTGTGACTTGGGATTCTGACTCAGCTTTGTGCTACGAGACGTTTTGTGTCATCACCACTTTGAGGCCTTGTAATTTGTTCCACACTCATTCAAATGAATTTATTCTTGCTTCAATAAGTAGAGGACATGGAAAAGAGTGGATACATACCAAGTTTTCATTTTTAGGGTTCTTGAATTGCTCTAGAATTGGTTTCATTATGGCACACCACATGTTCGATGAATTGCTTCACGCGTGCCCAGCAATCTGCCCAGCCTCATGACTTGATTCAAATGAAAATCTCCCACTTCGAACATTAATAACTCTTCAACCATGCTTCAGATGAAAAAGTGTCCAACTACAAAGTTGTTCTCCTCCATGAGAGGAACAACTTTGATGTTGGAAATTTCTCCAAAAAATGCCATTTGCCACGTGTAAATTGGTGATGAAGTGAGCTGTTCATTAGACTTTTTAAGGACCAAAATTTTTTCTAAGTATAAAACTTTCCTTTTTTGATATTTTTCTATTTTTGGCAATTTTTGTCGAACTCTCGATTTTATCCGTTCTTTGACTTTTCTTGACCGATTTTCCACCAAAAGTCAATATTTGAGTGATTGACCTGATTTTGACCCAAAAGTCAACTGTTCTGATTTTTCTCCGATCTTAATGAAATCTCGATTAATCAGCTTCTAACCAATGGAAATCAACTGAACGCCTCCAGACAAGCATCATGCCATTTCTCCTTATAAAATCAGCTCTTGATTGATGTGTTGACCAAAAAGTCAACTGCGTTGACTTTGGTCAATAAACCCTAATTCAGGATGACTAGTTGAATTACAAGCTTGTATACTCCCACCAGTGCCTTGAGTTGAGAATGAGAAAACCCTAATCCAGGAAAACTTTGATGAGAACAAAGCCACATAATTACACCTCAGGCCCTTATTTTCTGATCAGGAATTCTTTGCCATAAAAGCTCTTTCTTGCCGGTCTTTGAATGGTGACAATGATATGAATGCATGAGTTGAATGACCTACACGAAATATGCGCATGATTGTAAAACCAGATAATTAGGGTAGGACAAATTTGGGGTATGACAACGTGGCAACGTGATCTTTAGCGAGAATGCAACGAAATACTACAAGCTTCAGTACTTTCGTATTTCAAAAAACGCTTAAGTCTTGAAGATAACTTATCTCGATTCAGCTTCGATTTCAATCATCTTCACCATAAATAACATTCTCGGAAATGGCCATTGAAAGCCATTCTTGTTTCTTCGAACTCTAAACCTTCACGAAACATATTCCCCAATCGAAATCTCAAGCTAACAGGATGACGCTTCGACGGTTTCTTCGTAACTAACCCCTGTCACACACAATTATAAATTATTGTGTTATGTACCATGCAAGGAGTAATCAGTTAAGCTCCAAAATGATGACACGACAAAAGCAGACTGCAACCTTCATGCAATGACCCTATTTCGGTTGAGAACCATGGTCTAAAGGCATAAGTGCTATTGTAAAGGTTAATGATGACAATTATGAAAACCTATATATTATTCAGTAACTCATGTGCTCATTACTAACAACCTGATTTCGATAGCAACATTTAACAAATGAAAACTAAAGAATAATGACTATGAGATACTTATCTTGAAGGTTATTAATCTTTTGGCGGATCAATAACAAGGTGTCATGATTATTCGTGAGGGTCACGAAGAGATTGGTCTCGAGACCCAGTTAGTTTTACCGGGGATCACCTTGTAAAAAGGTGATTGTTTCAGGACTAAATTTGTGTGGCTCGGGAGAAGTTTTACCGGGTTCCAAGGAGCTTACCCTCAAAGATGAGGGAAGCCTCGGGAAAGGGTGATTTTGAGACAGGCTGAGGGGATTTGGAAGCGGTGGGCTAGGCACCGTATTCCAAGAGGTTGTCTGGCTTATCCCTCGTACTGGAGCCCCTCTGTGTAAGTCATTTTGGAGATGGATCAGGTTGTCGATCACTGAGGTTTTGAGGCTTATTTGTAGCATAAGTCATAACCCCTATTGAATAGTCATGTTTTAATGACTATGTAACCGTCCATAATGACTTGTAACGCTTGTAACCGCTTATTAATAGCTTATAACGTATGTAACCACCTCATTAATAGTTTGAAACCACCGCCTAAGGAGTTATGCGTCTATGCCCGGTCGGTTAACACTACTCGGCTTGGAGACTTATGGGATGTATTATCGGCTTCTAGCTAAGTACCCGTCCCCTGCTTATATGCAGTTCTCGGCCGACTTATGCCTTGCCGGGTATAGCTTAGTGCTCGGCCAAATGCCCATTATAAGCTATAGGTCGCGTTCTTATAAATATCCCGTGTCCGGAACATTATTATTCACAACGATTCATATATCATTAATTCGAACAGCAAGATACCAAATTACTTTTGAATCGTTTATATCTTTAACGAAATCAAATTATCAACTCATTTTCACTGTACAAAAATAATAACTACAATATTACCATGTTGAATCAAGAAATATTATGCGCATAATAGAACTGTCAACAAAAAAAAAGTATTCATACTTTGTTCATAATTTCTGGTATGAAACAAATTAGGAATAAAATTGGATTCCAGAAAAAATGAAAAATAATAGTGTGTACCTTTGATAGGTTGAAGAGGAATCTGAAAGAGTAGAGAAAACAGAAACAGTGAAAAAATGCAATATAGTGAAAAATACTTTGTAACATTGAAAGGGTTGAATATGAATGATGGGATTAAGCATATAAATAGAATATTGAAGGGTTTATGGGTTACTCGAAAATGTAATAGTTCCCAATGTTTAGCTGATATAGTATCTGAAAAGTTTGCTTTGAAAAATGTGTAAACGTGATTCTACAATCGATTCTGATTGATTTGAAAAAAATATAAAATAATAAATAAATAACACAAGGAAACAAATGATGCATCTGATTAGGTTAATTAATGATAAATAGTGAAATAATATTATAATTTAAATTAAATAAAAAAATGTTGGAATAAATTTGGTGTTGACAAATAAACATCATTTATTGCCAAAACAATGTGGTTGAAGTAAGGATTTAAATAGTCATTTTTATCCCTGGAATCATAAAATTTTTTAACGTGATATCAAAAGAGTATATTTAATTTTTCCAGGTACTTAGATTTTTATAAATGTATATTAGATTAATAAAGTTATTCTAGTAAATGATATTGATTTTATCATTAAAATAAATCTATCAAATCTAATTATTTTTTTAAGAACTGGATATTGTTAAATAGGACAATTTCTTCTTTTATAAGATATAGGAAGTAGGGGTGTGCATGGTTGATTATTTTCAAAAACTAAATCATAACCATTTTAAAACCATTTAAATGGTTTGGATTTATAACCATAACCATATTTTAATCAAAATTGGTTATATAATTGATTTTTAAAAAAATTAGTTTTGAAAATTAAAATATTTTGACAATTAAAATATTTTGATTTGAATAATAACCGGATTGTAGCCGAATCCAAAATAATTTAACTGGTTAATAACCATTTAATTATATCGTATTATATAAATGGATAACTAAATCATTAATAATTAAAGTGGTTAATAATCAATCAATTACATCCAAATATTTAAAATAATTTAGATTTCATTATGAATTTGGACATCACGAGAAGTACATAGTTTGCTTGGCTAGGCTATAGATGAAAAAACGCGTTGCGAATGAGAGCAACGAGAGAGACTTTTATATATAAACGATAATGCAAGTAGTAAAAAAGGTTACATCAGAGTACAAGATGAACCGCATCGCACAAGCACCAACAACTTGAAAAACAATTCCCATCATATATTCACTTGAAACCCTAATTCACTCCGTTCTCGATCTCCCAACCTCGTCGTCTTCTGTCTCCATCTGTAAGTGCAATTCGCTTCGATCTAACCAATTCAATTCATATTTTTTATATAATTGCTTAAATTATCAAAACGAAATCACGTTCTGTTTCACCAGGTACATAGATACAGATCCGTTTTTGTAGAATGGATGGAAACAAAGACGATGCATTGAAATCCTTCAAAATCGGTAAACAAGCGTTGCAAAACGGTGATCGGAATCGCGCTTTGAAGTTTCTTAACAAAGCTCGCCGACTCGATCCCGCCCTTCCTGTTGACGATCTCTTGTCCACAATAGACAGAGATGAAGGGGATCGTCCTCCAGTAGCTTCCGACCCGCCTCCCTCCGATCAACCTTCCATACGACGAAGGTCTTCCGCTCCGGCGCCTGGACCTTCATCGTCTTCCTCAATATCATATAGCCAGGAACAAATTTCAATTATAAGAGAAATTAAGAGGAAGAAGAATTATTATGATATTTTAGGGTTGGAGAAGAGTTGCACTGTAGATGATGTCAGAAAATCTTATAGGAAGCTCTCTTTGAAGGTTCATCCCGACAAGAACAAGGCCCCTGGAGCGGAGGACGCGTTTAAGTTGGTCTCCAAGGCTTTTCAGTGTCTTGGTAATGAGGAGAGTAAGAGAAAGTATGATGTTTCTGGAGAAGATGAAGTGGTTTATGAAAGGCACGCTGCTGCCAGACCGGCTTCTGCTAGAGGTTTTAATGGTTACTATGAGGCTGATATTGATGCTGAGGAAATATTTAGGAATTTCTTCTTTGGAGGAATGGCTCCTGCTGCTAATTTTGGTGGGTTTAGTTTTGGAGGGCCGGGGATGGCTCATAGACAGCCTGCTGCTGATAATGGGTCTGGCGGATTCAATGTCCGAGCTTTGATTCAGGTGCTTCCTGTGCTTCTCATTTTGCTTATTAACTTTTTGCCTTCGTCAGATCCTGTCTACACTCTTTCGCAAAACTATCCCTATGAACACCGGCTTACTACACCTAAGGGTGTTAACTACTATGTTAAGTCCACAAAGTTTGAACAAGATTATCCCTTGGATAGCCGCGAACGTCTTACAATTGAGGAAAGAGTTGAGAGAGAATACTTTGGTATTCTTCGCCAGAATTGTCAGTTTGAGATGCAGCGACGCCAGTGGGGATATATCAGGGAAACGCCTCACTGTGATATGCTTAGGAAGTTTGATTCAGTCCGTTGATGAGTTTGAAACAAGGTTTAATTTCACTGTTGTCTTGCTTTTGAATTAGATGCAGATCTAAACTGCGTGTGATGATATTATAGAATGTACAACTTATTTTTTCACTCGGTAATTAGTGAAACAATTACTAATAAATCACTTTGTTGGGATTGTTAGCATTAGCAATCAATTTTCATGATAAAAGTCATTATATATGTCACATATATGATTACATTGACTCACGTTCCCAAATGTGCATTTTGACTGGCATGTATGTCTTAACATCAAGCATTTTAACTGGTATATATGTCTTTATATATCAATCAGCAATTCATAGTGTATCAGTAATAACCTATTTTGCTTTGATAATTTTGTTGATTTTATTGTTGCAAATTGGTGATTTCTGTGTATTGAGTTATTGCTTTTAGCTCTAACAATACAGCACGGATAGAAGAACCTTATGTTAGGGCGATTATGGATTGAAGGAGGCATAAAAAGATAGAAGGATTAGCTCAATGCATCAATGGATTTCCATCATCATGAGGAAATTATGTTTACATAGCATCATTACATGAAGTAATCGATGTCTTCAGTGAACACGTGATGGAAGTTTAATGTTTTAATAGATAGCTTGTTCTTTTGATTTCCTTTTAATAAGCTTGATCTCTTGCTGAGATATCAGTCTGGAGATATATTTGGATGCCAATTAACATTCTTTAATGCTTGATCTCTTGCTGAGATGTCTGTCTGGATACATATTGGATGTCAATTAACATTCTTTCTTGGTTATACGAGCAAAAGACCGAAGATCGTAGTGTCTGACATGTTAATGTTCTGCATGATCTACCTTATCTATAAGCATGTGTATTTAGTTTTTATTAGATAGGGTTCAGTAGCTGATTGGTCGTGGCTTCTGTTGTTCACCTTGCTTAGATGTGATGAGTTTGAGGAGAAACAGAACTGCCGAGTGATGTGTTGCGTATGTGGTAGTAGTATGCCTGTATGTTTAATTAATTAGGCTGAGAGAAGGTAGTTTTTTTCCCGCTACCTTTTCCCCGAGTTTGTGGCACTTTCTTGTGGAGCTTGGTACCTTTACTAAGACTTGAGGTATATGTTTTGGATGAAACAGAATTGATGTATATTTTTAGGCATCAGGTTGATAAATATAAGTACACACTGCAAGTCTGCAATTCAGTGTTATTATATGTTGATTCTTCTATTGACTAAGTCAATATTTTGTCACCGCATATGAGTTTTTTAACAGCGCCTGTAGTGATAGGATTTCCTATGTAAACTCTGAAATTATTTGTTGTCTTTTTACAAAACAAGTCTTCAATACTATAGTGATGATGAATTTTATTTTTGGTATTGCAAAATCATTTCATAGCTTCAATAATATCAATAACCGATCAGGCTTCAGAAGACCAAATAGTGGCAGTTAGGTTATGTTCCTAATAACAATTCCAACACTTAATTGTTATCTAGACTTGCAGCAACTACATTCATCTTGTAACGTGGTCTCACAGAAGGACTCCACGTTGGTTGCTTCTGTGTGTTAGTTGTGACTAAGTGTTTATCACACAATTATATTCATCCACCATACGTCATATTTTTTGACAGAACTATTCACATTACAAATTTTATTATCAAAACAACACTGAGTATAGTTTTGAAATTAACACTAAAAGGTGAGCGGAATAAAACATGTATCTTTGAATGTGTGATCTTATCAATGCTAATACACATCTCATCAGAACTTCGGGCGAAAGTAGTATTTACATGGTGACCTATGTAGCATATACTTATTCTGATGCAGCACAACTCTGTTAGAAGTTTCAACAAACTTTATGCCCAAGAAAATAAGTTAATCTGCCTAAATTATTCTGTCATCTCTGATATCAATACCAGTAATTAATAAGTCATTTAAAGACAGACAAATTAATAGTTGGCTAACTCATTCTTTTACTTTCAGATAGACCCCATGTTCTTACTAATTTGAAGAAATAATACTGCGGAGAGAATGGGTCTATTCTTTTAGGCCGAACTTGTTTAAACCATAAAATCCTTCAACAAACTGTACTTATCTTCTATCCCATTTGAACAAAAAATTCTGGTGGCTGAGCGAGTGACATAAACCCCTTCTTCTAGAAGACTGTGGGTATTGGTCAAGTTGATTGGCTGACACATCGATGCTGGAGTTGATGATCAAGAAGAAAGATGTGACATTCTAAAATTTATGTTTTTAGAATTTTAATGAAAGAAGTGTTGGGTGAGAATATGAAGGAGAGAAATGGTTTAGAGGGGTGAACATATCCTTTTTAAAAAATTTGACCAAATTTTAAAATGAAAAATTAAAGTTTTTTGATGTGGATGACTTATAGCGAAAAATAGGGACTTTATGGTTGAATTGGAAATTAACCACGGATACAGTTACACAATTAACAATTATCGCATATTAATTAGAGAATATATCCACAGAGTTACAAACTGCACTGCATTGATAATTTGTAAATTACACAAGATGTATTATTTACAAAATTCAATTTCTATAGGATTCTAACACCACATAGTCCGCAGATTTTAATCAACATTAAAACACAAATAGGTTCTGATTCTAACAAAAATTTAAACTTATGTAATTAATCGCTACCAACAAGAATTAACGGTAAACTACACTATAAAACGATTACCTAAACATGCAATAAGAGAGAGAGAGAGAGAGAGAGAGAGGAGAGAGAGAGAGAGAGAGAGGAGAGAGAGAGAGAGAGAGAGAGAGGAGAGAGGAGAGGAGAGAGAGTGAGAGAGGAGAGAGAGAGAGAGAGAGAGAGAGAGAGAGAGAGAGAGAGAGAGAGAGAGAGGAGAGAGAGAGGGAAGGGGAGGGAAGGGGAGGGAGAGAGAGAGAGCGAGAGAGAGAGAGGAAGAGAGAGAGAGGAGAGAGAAGAGAGTGAGGAGAGAGAGAGAGAAGAGGAGAGAGAGAGAGAGAGAGAGAGGAGAGGAGGGAGGGAGGGTGGGGAGGTGAGGGAGGGAGAGGTAGAGAGGGAGAGAGAGAACCCACCAAAAAATAAAGGGTAAGTAGACTTGATTTTAAATACTCTCTCTGTAATAAGTTATAAAGCAAATTTTGCTTTTTAGATTCATTGAATAATTAGTATATCCGTTCTATATATAAATCCTATACATCAACTATTCAATGATTCTAAAAGGAAAATTTTGCTTATGAATTATTACGATAATGTCTCATTTCTCTATTTTGTATGAGACGACACCCCGTTTTTAAATCCTAATGAAAGTGATTAAATTGTGTATTTAGTAAATTAATCTTAAAATAAGAAACATAAACGTTGTTAAGGTCTTGTGTGATTTATTTGAAATATTTATGAATAATGTGTATACAATGGAATCCAATTGAATTGATGACATGAATTTATATTGCCATGATTATTAATTGAATTTCATGTGAAATTCCTATTTGTTTTGGGTCACTCGCAGGGTTCACGATGAAAGGCCCAATAACAAGCATTGTATGAAAAGACGCTCGGAACATATGAGGTCTCACCCTAGCTGAGGACACATGAAACACCATCAAAAAGATTATGAGCAATAAGTGATATTAATCTGAAAAGGTGATATTGATAAGAAGTCTATAATTCTAGTTTGAATTTTAAGATTCTTCAGCCTACAAAAGTCTTATTCATCTCTAAAGAATTAGTGTGATTCTTAATTCTTCACAGTGTTTGGGGAAAGTTTAGATCTATGTGCTTGTATGTATGAAGCTAATGATCTTGATTTTGTTAACTATCTTAGTGTTTTGATAACGATCCTCAATACATATGTATAGAAGCGGAAAAAATTGAAATCAAGATATTGATTAACTTAACTCGAAAAGCAAGACTCGCCACCAAATTTATTGTTTCCAAAGGAAAGGGAAAATATCGATAAAATGCAACAAAAGAAAAGATATGGATACGGGAGTTGGTTATGGAAGGGGAAGGTATTAGCACTTGACAAATATTTTATTATTTACTAAGAAAAATATTTTCAAGATCACTTGACAAAGCCAAGGTTTATTAAGAAAAAGTTTGAAGTTTAAAAACAAGAAGGTTTTGAAATAGGGATAAGTTTTGAAAATTGAAGAAGTGAAGGAGATGAAGACATTATCCTAAAGCATAAATATAAAGGACATGAAACAAAAGGTCTCATTGTAAGGTAGCCCGAGAGAAAGATTGTGTGTGTGCAAGTGAACTACCCACAAGATGGAGCAAGTGTAACACCCCGAAAATTATTTCTAATCATTTAATTTAAGTAGGAAAATTATTTAATTGGAATAATTGATTTTATGAGGAATATTGAGAAATATTGGAAATTAGTTATTGGGCTGTGTTGTGGTTAGTGAGAAAGGGAGGTGTTAACTTGTTAGGCCCATTAACCAAAGTTATTCCATTCCTCATAAAATAGAAGGAAATTGTGGAATAGGAGGGTTACAGCAATTGGGAAAAGAGAAAGAACGTGAAAATAACTAAAGAGCTTTGGAGAGGGGAAGACTGAAGATCAAACCTAAGGTAAGGGGGATTCTTCCTATTACTAAGTATTATGTGATTCTAGGTGATAGGATTGAATATCTTGTGGTTCGATTCAATTATGATGCTTTAAATTAAATTGTTAGGTTTTGATAATTTTGATGAATTTGATGAAATTGATGAATGTTTGATGTTAGATAACCTCTAAAATGTGTTATAATTGTAGTATATTATGTTATTTGATGATGTTTTGATGTGGGAATGATTATGGTGTGATTGGATTGGAATTGGGAGAAGAAGGAGGTATGAATTGCAGTAAAATTCTGCATAAAACGCAGCATGCGTCGACCTAAGTGTCAGTTGCGTCGACCTGAGTATCAGTATGCGTCGACCTATAGTGTCAGCGTGCGCTTACCCGAGAGTGGTAGAAGTGCTATGCGTCAACCTGAAGGAAGCTATGCGTCGACTCACTGCATGCAATTTTTGAAAAATATTCTGAAGGTCAGAACTTTTGATCCGGTTGTCCGATTTAGGTGCCGTTTTGGGTGTTGCAAAGCTAATTAGATGTTTTATTTGATAAAGTGATAAAATGGGCAGTAGCCGACTATATTTTTAAAACTCAATTTAATTGTTTTGATGAATTGAAATATTGAATATGTATATGTACTTATATATATATATATGACAATGTGTTGTGTGATGAAAATATGCTATGCGATTGTGAATAGTATTAATTGTGAATGACTATTTGATGCATGTATTTGTGTTGGTGATTGGACTATGATATCCATTGAGTGCTGTTGGTATATAACATTTCGTAGATGATGCATGTTTCGTGATTATACTGTTGGATTGTGTCGCGGGCGAAAAACCGTTTTGTTCCTCTTTTTTGTGGGATGAGACACCTGATGCCTTCTTTGGGCTCGAGTGCTCATAAAAAATGATTTTTCTTTATTTCGACCAAACTTTTTATTATTTCCAAAGGAGGAAAAGGAAAAAAGCTGCAATAACCTAAAAGTGGGGGAGAGATCTTTGGGTAAGAGGGTTGGTTATACGAAGGGAAGGTATTAGCACCCAACGTATCTATAGTACTCTATAGGTTTCTTTGCTTTGTTTTTCATTCCATTCTTGTTATGGTGGAGGTTCTTGTGAGAAATAGGTGGGACCTAAGGTGTTTGTTTGATTATGCTCGCAAAGATCATCGCGATCCTCTGCATACATATCCCTTAGAGGGAATCAGAGCATCTGTAGCTCGGGGTCTACGGGTGCTAAGGTTTGAATGGTTTTTTTTTGTTTTGTTTTGCTTTGCTCGCCAAGGATCGACCTTGTGCCTACGTATTCTCAAAGGGATGTTGAGAAAGTCAGAGCAATCGTAGTTCCCACTTATGCTAGTGGAAGCAAAGGAAAATAGACAAATGTCGTCTAAATGCTAGATGTATCTAATCTATATCATCACATACATCTGTTTGATTTTTGTTTGAAAATCTTTTCATTATAAGCCCGGGGCCATGCCACTTAGGGTGCTTAGAATGATAAAGATGTTTAACCAGCCTTGTGGCAAAAGTTTCAATGAAGTCAGCCTTGTGACAAAAACTTTGATTAATCAGCCAGCCTTGTGGCAAAAGTTTCAATGAAGTCAGCCTTGTGACAAAAACTTTGATTAATCATCCAGTACGGTGGTAAAACAGTTTGATTGATTAGCCAGCCTTGTGGCAAAAAAGAAGTTTGATTGATTGATTGTTTGTGATGATATATAAGAGATACTCCTAGCATAGAGATGAAAAATGTCTAATCTCCTAGGGTATTTGATTTGGATATTGGGGATGCTTATAAGAAGCCCGTGGGTCCTTGTACGAAGCCCAAGAGGAGGCTATCCGAGGGTCCTTGCATTGTAAGCCCAAGAGGAGGCTATGGGAGGGACAATCCAGGGTCCTTGCATTGTAAGCCCAAGAGGAGGCTATGGGAGGGTCACTCGTTTGTACAAAGCCCAAGGGGAGGCATGGTATAGTTGGTTTGAGCTCTTAGAGCGATTTCACCGGGAAACCATACTCTATGTCCTAACCTAAACTAGTGGAGATTCTTTGCACGAAACCCAATAGGAGGCTATGGGGAACCTAGTGTTGTACTAAGTTGAACAAGCACACATATCACACATATGAACAAGTACAAACAAATATGCACAAGTACATGAACAAATATGAACAGTTATATGAACAGTTATATATGACAAAGTGTGTGTATATAATAGAGTTTATGAAGGAAATATACCTGTAAGCATAATCCATTTGTATACACGGGGGCTCGGGATTCATACTCGAGGAGAGGTCCACTTGAATTTATTCAAAGCTATGTAAACAGGTATTCACAAAAGGGCTTGGGACTTATACCTACATGGAGGCCCATGGTATTTTTGGGAAGATTTAAAGAAACCTTCATTTTTGGTTTGTTATTCAAAGTTAAAAACAAATTGATTGAGATATGTACAAAAGGCGTACAATGAAATACCTAATTTCATGTACTGGAGTGGGTATGTACAAAAGGGCTTGGGGCTTATACCTACATGGAGGCCCATGGTATATTGAAAAGTTTTGTTTCTTTGGAGTTTTGTTGCTTTGAAGATGATTTGAAAATGGTTTGAAAAGATTTTATTTTGGAAAAAAAAGTTTTATTGTTTAAAAAACTGTACAAAAAGAAAAGAAATGGGACTTACACTCTCTAATATTCGAGAGGCCCCACTTCGTTTTTGAAAATCAATTAATCAATTAAAAAGATTTAATCAATAGTTTCAAAAAGAAATGGTTTATTGTTTTTGAAAAGAATCGCGATCGCTCGTTTTAAAACGATTTGAATTTTGAAAGAAGTCAAATTAATCAAGATAAACAAAAAGATTGTCTTCAATTAACATTTAGATGATTAGGGTTTGCTTCAAAAAGTATTTACAAATGATTAATTTTGAAAATCAAATGAAAAATAACATTTAAAAGTATTAAAATTACTTAAAAACAAGTCATTTTAAAACTATTAAAAAATGTATCAAATAAATATTTTTTGATGATTTTTTTTGATATTCTTAAAATATGTATATTAAATAAGAAGTTTTCAAAAAATGAAGCAAAAATAAATTGATTTGATTGGTTAAATAATTAAGTGAAGTTGTGTAAAAAAATGAAAGAAAAATAGTGTCAAAAAATTGGTTTTGGCCCCCATGAGTGTTGAACCCACGACCTCACGCTCACTACTCAAAAACATGACCAACTGGACCACGCGCGTGGTCTGTTTAGTATTTGCAACGAATCAATTATATTTTTGAATCAATTTCTAATTTCAGTTTCAAAATCTGGCGCCAAGAACACATACCCAATTCAAATTTGAAAATTCTGAAAACTGAATTGTTTGGATCGAGTGAATAGCCTATCTTGCTCGATTTTTCACCAAGAACATGATGGTATCATTTAATTGCATTTATTTTATCTCTAAGGCTATCAATTTTCTGATGAACACGAAGAACCCTAATTTTGAGTTTCAATCTGAAATCGTGTGTGTGCATGATAAGTTGCAATTGATTGAGGGTTAATGATCCATACATATGCAGAAACAAGATGGCATGGCAGTTTTTCATTTATGATGCATGTATGATAGAGTTTGAAGTTCAAGTGACTTACCTTCAAAAACGGCCAAACTGGAGATTTGATCCTTCAATATAAGTGTTACAGATGCTTTGTATCAATCTGGATAGCTTCAATGATGATTATGGAAGGTGTCTGGATGTCTGGAACAAGCTGAATTCATCTGAGCATGGCCATGGCACCCGAACTGCAGTTGCTTCAAGTATGAATCGAATTTGAAGATGGAGGTGTTTCAGATTGCTGGTGAGTGTTTGGATCATTCATATGAAGTATATGGATGGTGTTAGGAGTGTTAGTTTGGACAGATATGGCTTGGTATGGATTTTGGCATGATAAGGTTCAATATATGCAATTATGGAAGTGAGGTAGTGATTCTGAGATTTGAGGTGTTTTTGGGTGTATGAGTGATTCAAACACATCACATTTGACATTTAGAAGTTGTGGGAAGCATCACTTTGTTCAGAACTTGCAAGGTTTGGAGGTTGAGTTTTCTACCTCACTTTGAAACACATGACTTGTAATTCAAGAAAGAAGAGAGAAAACCTATAATTGTGAGGTTTTGGTGTGAATTTGAATGAGTTTTGAACCTCTATTTATAGGCCAAGGATTCTGAATGAAGAGCTTTGCAACTTGATCAAAGTTTGATGATTTGGCTTAAGAGATAAAAAGGAATCTTTTACATTTAATGCAAAATGGTTAAAGTGACCAAACCATGGTTAAAACTCAAGCTTCTTATCCTCTTCCATTCTGATCTCAAATCAGAGAAAATATCTTCAATTATTGCCTCTTTGCATCATTACTTGGACTATAGGCAATGTAGTCTTGAAACTTAGTGAAAAATGGTGAAAATTCAAGTGAAAATGATCACTAAATGCATAATTCAAAACCATAGCTACACTCCATATTTTTTCATGCTCTTGGACATTTTGGAAAGCTCATGTTACACACTTCAAAACCCTAGTTGAAAGTTTCTTCAAGACCTTTAAGGAAATGGGTGAAAAAGTTCCATGAACTTTGAAGAAAATGAAGTTCTAAGTGAAATTTTCAAAAGATGTCAACTTTGAAGCTCCATATCTCTTAAATGGTTGATCTTATGGAAAAAATTTATATGTGTCAAAGTTGTTTATTGGATCAAAATCTACAACTTTCATGTTGGAAGTTTTTTTCAGTTTGTAGGTGAAATTTTGAGTTATTCCCCTCCAAAGTTTGGAAAAAACCATAAAAAACACTTAGAAAAATTTTCTAAGTATGAAAGTCAAACTTTTGACTTTTTGATTCTTGATTGATTTTCTTGATTTTTCTTGATCAAATGACTTCATACTTCATATATTGATGATTTTCAACTTCAAAAGTCATGGTTGACCAAAATTCCCCAAAAGTCAATGGTGATCTTGTACAGTTGACTTTTTCAGACGAATCGCATTTCTGGAGATTTCAAATGAAACATGCTATCCTCACCATATGAATGGTATGAATGGATCACATTGAAGCATTAGAGGATATTGAGCCATGTTTTGAGTTGTGGCACCATGTCCTGATTAAAAAGTCAGTTGTTCAGTGAATTAGGTCAAAAACCCTAATTGTCGACCTGATGAGATTGATGACTGTAGGTCTTGAATTGAGATGCAATTTCCATTGGATATTGTCATAGGGATTATTTGAGGATGATTGAAACCTTTGATTGATTTCCTGGGGGTTTTTAGGGTTTCCCAAATGTGATCCCTGATTTCAGTCCCTGATAGTTCAAAACTCTGATCTGAGGATTTGTCTGATCAATCTTTGTGTAGGAGATGTTATGAGCCAATGGATTAGGTCAAAATGATGCACTTGGGGTCTTGAGGTCATGTCCCAAGCCATTAGGTCAAATTCTGAGCAAAAGTTAGGAGTGTGCTGTCTTCAGTCAAAACCCTAATTCAGTCGATTCAAAGCTGTTGAGCTTGTTGAAATGAATCTCTGAGGACCAAATGTTGATTGTTGATGAAGATGATTCATTTGAGATGAAGGGAGAACAAAACCCTAATTGATTGTTACTTGTACTGATGAGTGATTTCTTGATTAAATCCTGCTGAGTCACAAGTAGCAAACACAAGCTATGCAATTTGTTAGAGATGCAAATGATGCATATGCAAATGATATGAGGTGGTATCTTAGGTCAAAAATTGGGGTATGACAGATGCCCCTATTTAAGTTTCTTCAACCTGAGACATGAAGATTGAAAATCTTCGTTTTGATAGGGTGGAAGAGACTTAAATATCAGAAGACGCAAATTTTGGACCTAAGATACCAAAATTGCGAATGATGCAAGGATGTCTTTACCGAGGGAATATCACGAACTGACTCCACTGGGGAAAAGAGATTGGGAAGGATGTCTCAATCCGTTTTAGGAAGAGAATCCGTTTTTCGGGAAAGCAAGTGTATGCTTCACCGGGGTATGATAGCTTTGTAAGAAAAGCTTACCTATCAACATTATCGACTATCAGCATGGGGATAGACTTGTTTAATAATGCGAAGGTGAAAGGTATGAAACTGTGTTACCGACTATCAGCATGGTGATAGACTTGACAAGGTAAAAAGAGTTTCAAAGTTTTGGTTAATATTACCGACTATCAGCCTCGTGATAGACATGTTAAATAATATAACCAGAACAAAAGGATTACCGACTACCAGCCTCGTGATAGTGGTTTTGAAGACATGATCAATTATCAGCCAAGTGATAAAATGATTCTGGAGACTTAGCTAGGGGAATTACTGGTTATTCAGCATTGTGAACAGTAATAAGGCCCTGATTGTCAAATGGTCTTCATGATTGATTTCCTAGAGAGGAAAAGTCTTTTGAAAGAGACATAAGCTGCTCAGATGATGAGGCTATTGCTTATTGTCTGTTTTTTTTCACGACTCTTTTTGAGGAATCGGAGTTTTGAATCTCTGGTAAAGACAAGGTTCTAACCAAGAATGAATTGGAAAGAAACAATCAAACAAGACTTTGTACCCAATGAGGAATGAACTCGAATGGGTATTTTCTCCTTCGTTTTGAGAGGAGAAACTAAAGCAACCTTCTTCCACGAGGAATGATCTCAGTGGGGAACTGGAGAAAGAAAGGATGTTATTTCTGCTTAGGGGTGACAACCTACTGGAGAGATGACACGCCCATATCTGTTTCTTTTTTTTCCTTCTTTTTTTTCTTTTTTTTTTCTTTTTGGGATAGATATATCCTAAACAAGTAAGTATTGAAAAATGCAAGAATGCATAAATGATGCAAATATGTATGAATGATGAATGTCATGAATGTAGCATGCATACTGACAATACTGACAGACAGAGGAGTATATACTGGAGAAGGACCGACGTCGCAATACAACCAGATACTTGGCAAATGTTCTTCAACACGGTGTAGATAACACGGGTGATGAATGGTGCTGCATGTTTTAAACTTCTCTGGGGAAGATAAGCATCTTTTCTCATTGAGATGGAAGAACCTTTTCACTGGAGATGGAAAATCTTCGTCACTGGGGATAAAAGACCTTCTTCACTGGGGATAGAAGAGCTTCTTTACCTCGAGGGATAATTGCTTCAAGAATTCTTTTCTGGGACAAGAATACCGTTGTCTCAACAATTTTTCCAGGGAGAATCATTTTGTTCATCCTATGGAGACGACTGCTGATGTTCCTTCCGTTGTTCACAACTCAAAGGAAAATTTCGCTTTTATTTTGAAAAAGAAAAGTGAAGTAAATTCATTTAAAACTTATTTTTTTGCTTTTTTGTCTCAAAAGTGAATAACACAATTAAAGCGTCATTTTGCAAGCTGAAAGAAATTAAAGATTGCAAACAAATGGGCACAAGGCTCAAATTTATTTAATAGGATGGTAATCAGCTAAAGGCGTGATTCCATGGAGTATTTACAAAAGTTGGAAATGGTAATTATGCGGAAAAGGCTACATTGAAAGCAATAACCACTATTCCCTTAACAACTTTGAGTTCCAACTGTGCTTGTCGCTTCAGATTGGCAATGATTTGATTGAAGATCCTTTGATGAAGTACAGACTCTTCAGGTGACAAAGTATGGACTGATGCAGTTACTTTGTCATAAATCCCTAATTTTTGCCTAGATTGCCCTTTCAGGTTTTCAATCTACCAGGATGAATTTTTTCTGTTTATGGTCTCTAATTTTTGCCTGGACCGCCCTTTCAGGTTTTCAGTCCACCGAGACGCTCATTTTTGCCTAAGTCGCCCTTTGCGGGTTTTCAACTTACCGAGCTGTTCTTTTGTATTTTTTAGACAAAGTATTTCTTGACTGCATCAGCATTCACAGGATGTGGGAGTTCATCACCATCCATGGTTGCAAGAGTCATGGCGCCGCCAGAAAATGTTCTTTTGACAACATACGGGCCTTCGTAATTGGGAGACCATTTGCCCCTAGAATCTGGTTGAAAAGACAAAATTTTTTTAAGCACGAGGTCGCCTTCTTGGAATTCACGAGGTCGAACCTTTTTGTTGAAGGCTTGTTTCATCCTTGCTTGGTATAACTGTCCATGGCATAGAGCAGTCATACGTTTTTCTTCGATTAAGTTCAACTGATCGTATCTGTTTTGACACCATTCAGCCTCTGATAACTTAGTCTCCATGAGGACTCTCATTGATGGGATTTCAACTTCTACGGGGAGCACAGCTTCCATGCCGTATACTAGAGAAAAGGGAGTTGCCCCTGTTGAAGTACGCACTGAAGTACGGTACCCATGTAAAGCAAATGGTAGCATTTCATGCCAGTCTTTGTAAGTGACGACCATTTTCTGGACGATCTTCTTAATGTTCTTGTTAGCAGCTTCGACGGCGCCGTTCATTTTTGGTCTGTAAGGAGAAGAGTTATGATGCTCAATCTTGAATTCCTCACATAATTCTTTCATCATTTTGTTGTTCAAGTTTGAACCATTGTCAGTAATGATCTTGCTGGGAATACCATATCGGCAAATGATGTTATTCTTGATAAACCTCACAACCACTTGTCTTGTAACATTGGCGTAAGATGCTGCTTCGACCCATTTGGTGAAGTAATCAATTGCTACCAAGATGAAACGATGACCGTTTGAAGCTTTCGGTTCGATCATTCCGATCATGTCGATACCCCACATGGAGAAAGGCCATGGAGATGAGAGAACGTTGAGTAGAGTCGGTGGCACATGGATCTTATCTGCGTAGATCTGGCACTTGTGACATCTCTTCACGTGTTTATAACAATCAGATTCCATTGTCAACCAATAGTATCCTGCTCTTAAGATCTTTTTGGACATTGCATGCCCATTTGAATGAGTTCCAAAGGACCCTTCATGCACTTCATGCATTAACATGTCTGCTTCGTGTCTGTCCACGCATCTGAGCAAAACCATGTCGAAATTTCTTTTGTATAGCACATCTCCGTTCAGGAAGAAACTGCCAGAAAGTCTCCTTAGAGTTTTCTTATCTTTGTTTGATGCCCCAAGTGGGTACTCTTGAGTTTGAAGGAAGCGTTTGATGTCGTGGAACCACGGTTTATCATCGATGACTGCTTCAGTTGCAAACACATAAGCGGGCCTTTCAAGGCGCGTGATTCTGACTGTAGGCATATCATTCCAGTGATTGACTTTGAACATAGAAGATAGAGTAGCCAAGGCGTCTGCCATTCGATTCTGATCTCGAGGTATATGATGCAATTCAACCTTGTTGAAGAAAGTCAACAGACGTCTTGCATAATCTCTGTAAGGAATCAAGCCAGGGTGGTAAGTTTCCCACTTATCTTTGATTTGGTTGATCACAAGGGCTGAATCTCCATATATGTCTAGGATCTTAATCCTTAAGTCAATGGCTTCTTCGAGACCCATGATACAAGCTTCGTATTCTGCGATGTTGTTGGTGCAATCAAATAGCAATCTGGCGGAGAACGGGATATGAGTACCCTTGGGAGTGATGATGATTGCCCCAATTCCATTGCCAAAAGCGTTTACTGCTCCATCAAAAATTAGGCCCCATCTTGATCCGGGCTCAGGACCTTCTTCAGGTAACGGTTCGTCACAATCTTTCATTTTCAAGTACAAGACATCTTCATCAGGAAAGTCAAACTTGAGAGATTGATATTCATTAATTGGTTGATGCGCCAAATGATCGGCGAGAATGCTTCCTTTGACCGCTTTTTGAGCACGGTATTCAATGTCATATTCAGATAACAGCATTTGCCATCGGGCAATCCTTCCTGTTAAGGCAGGCTTTTCAAAGACATACTTGATCGGATCCATTTTGGAGATTAACCAAGTAGTATTGTTGATCATGTATTGGCGGAGACGTTTTGAAGCCCAAGCCAAAGCACAACATGTTTTTTCGAGCATGGAGTAACGAGACTCACAGTCTGTGAATTTCTTACTCAAGTAATAGATGGCATGCTCCTTCTTACCGGTTTCATCTTGCTGTCCAAGCATACAACCCATGGATTCTTCCAACACAGTAAGGTACATGATTAATGGTCTTCCTTCAACTGGAGGAATCAATATTGGTGGTTCTAACAGGTACTCTTTGATACTGTCGAACGCTTTCTGGCAATCCTCAGTCCATACAACCCCTTGATCTTTGCGGAGAAGCTTGAAAATTGGCCCACAAGTAGCAGTCATTTGAGAGATAAATCTGGAGATATAGTTCAATCGTCCGAGAAATCCTCTTACTTGTTTTTCAGTCTTTGGTGCAGGCATCTCTTGAATAGCTCTAACTTTGTCGGGATCTACTTCAATACCTCTTTGGCTGACAATGAAACCCAAGAGTTTTCCAGATCTAACCCCAAAAGTACATTTGTTAGGATTCAAGCGAAGCTGATATTTCCTTAGTCGTTGAAACAACTTCAAAAGGTATTCAATATGTTCTTCTTCTGTGCTGGACTTGGCTATCATGTCGTCCACATAAACTTCAATTTCTTTATGCATCATGTCATGGAAGAGAGTAGTCATTGCCCTTTGGTAAGTTGCGCCTACATTCTTCAATCCAAACGGCATTACTTTGTAGCAAAAGGTACCCCATGGGGTGATGAAAGATGTTTTCTCCATGTCTTCAGGAGCCATCTTGATCTGATTATAACCGGAGAACCCGTCCATGAAGGAAAAGACGTTGAACTTAGCAGTGTTATCAACCAGCATGTCAATATGTGGTAATGGAAAGTCATCTTTTGGACTGGCCTTGTTCAAGTCACGGTAGTCAACACACATTCTAACTTTGCCATCTTTCTTCGGAACTGGCACTATGTTGGCCAACCATTGAGGATACTCCGAGGTGACAAGAAAACCTGCGTCGAGCTGTTTTTGAACTTCCACTTTGATCTTGTTAGCCATATCAGGGTGAGTCCTTCGCAATTTCTGCTTAACTGGCGGGCATTCTGGCTTCAATGGCAAGTAATGCTGAACAATATTGGTATCCAACCCAGGCATGTCTTGGTAGGACCAGGCAAACACGTCAACATATTCTTTGAGAAGGTCTGTCAACTTACTCTTGATATCAGCATCAAGCAGTGATCCAATGGTCACTTCTTTTTTGTCTTCTTCAGAACCCAAGTTGATCTTTTCTAGAGGCTCTTTGTGAGGCAGAATGGCTCTTTCCTCGTGCTTAAGTAATCGAGAGATCTCGTCCGGGATCTCCTCTTCTTCCTCTTCTTCGGCTTCGAACACAGGAAACTCAAAGTTGGGAGAGGGCATAGGGTTATTGCATTCAATGGGTTTATCAATAGTAAATCTGCACATATGATTTATATCTATTTCAGAAAATTTATGAATGCAGGAGTGTATGCAGATTTTTTTTGGAAAAGTTTTTTTTTATTTTTATTTTGGTTTTTTAGGATTACCATTTCCAGAAAAAAGCAAAAAATAAAACATATAAATGTAGGGAATTCAAAATGACACTTTATTTATGATTCATTTTTGAAACAAAGCCCTAAACACAAACTCATTTGTCTTGGGCAGGACAAAGAGGGAAACTTTTAAAACAAAGCCCTATACACAAAGTTATTTGGGCGGAACATTAAAAGCAAAGCCCTATAAAACATCTCTCTGCTTTGGGCAAGGCAGGAGGTCAAAATAACAGCGAGGTGATTACTTTGAGCGGCGGACAACATTCGGAACGTCGACAGCTTTCCAGTAGCAACGAACTCCTCTATGTATTATGTATTCAGGAAAATTCTCCTCAGAGTTATCTCCAGCATTGACATTGACCGCTGGTCGAGCAGGATTTGAAGGTCCTGGTTTGTCAACCTTGTTCTTTGTAGAGTTGAAACGGTCTTCTTCTACTTCTTGAAGAGCATATGATGAGTCACAATCTTCAGAATTTTCAGGATGTATTTCCCAGTCTTCAGGATGAAGAGACTCATTGTCAGCGACACTTTCCGAGTCAACTGCGGGATCATCTTCCCCTTCATCTTCAAAAATGGCATTTATGTGATAATAACCATCTTCAGGATTGTTAATCTTGGCAGATGCATTGAATCCGAAATCTCCAGTAATTTCAGGTTGCTGAGAAAATTGACAAGGCTGATAAGCCTCTTCTGGTTGACTATTATATTCGAAGGAATCTCCCCATCCAGTTGGTTGGATATCCTCAATCGCAATCTTGTAACTTTCAGGTGCAGTGTATTTCACCATATAATCAAATTTTCCACTTGGTTGTCCCAAGGTGTCCCAGATTTCTACAGGAACAGGCTCAGTTTCTTTGCCTTTGGGTTTCTCTGAAGGAGGATATGGTTCTTCCTGAGATATGTATCCCGAGTCATTGAGATAACATTTCCATTCTTCTTCAGTATCGGAGAGACCTTCTTCGATACATTCTTCAATAAGGACATTAACCTCTTGAGGAATTGGGTTAAGGAATCCTCCACTAATGAATGTTTCTTTGATCGGACGAAGGGTTTCATCCTTCTTGGTGCAGTTTGAGAATGTTGGTGAACATCCGAGACCTGCTCTAGTTTCATTCTTGGTAGGGATCACAACTTGCCCCCAGCCAGTGGTAGTTCCATCCTTTACTACTTTCACTGCCTCTTTGTAAGAAGAGATTGATGCTTTCTTTCTGGAAGATTCGTCTTCTAAAGAGAGACCTTGGAACTGCGTTCCTTCCACATCATCAGCACTTATGAAAGAGAAATTGGATAAATGGCTCACCATCAAGGCTTGTTCTCCACTTATGGTTACCAATTTTCCATTTGTTACAAACTTTAACTTTTGATGGAGCGTAGAAGTTACTGCCCCTGCTTCATGGATCCATGGTCGTCCTAACAGACAGCTATAAGCAGCTTGAATGTCCATGACCTGGAAGGTGATTTGAAATGTATGTGGACCAATTGTCATGGGAAGATTGACTTCACCAATAACAGATTTTCGCGATCCATCAAATGCTTTGACTACTACACCACTGAACTTCATAGGCATTCCTTGGTAAGACAAGCGAGCAAGAGTCGTCTTTGGCATAACATTCAAGGAAGATCCGGTGTCTACCAACACATTGGACAAAGAGTCTGACTGACAGTTCATAGAAATGTGCAAAGCAAGATTGTGATTTTTACCCTCCTCGGGGAGTTCTTCATCACAGAAGCTTAAATTGTTGCAAGCAGTTATGTTGGCTATTATCCCATCAAAATGATCAACAGTCACATCATGATCTACAAAAGCTTGATCTAAGACCTTCATCAGGGCTTCCCTGTGGGCTTCTGAATTCAACAGCAATGAAAGTATTGAGATTTTTGAAGGAGTCTGCATAAGCTGATCCACAATCTTATATTCACTTCTTTTGATAAGCTTCAAAATTTCATCAAAGTCAGGATTGACATTGGTTCCACTGGATTGACCAACATCAGTGTTTGGATTACTGACAGGAGTTTCCACAGGATTCTCTACTGGTGTATTGACAGGATTTTGCCCGGTAACAGGAGCAACAGGCTGCTTTGGAGGTAGCGGAGTATACACACGTCCACTTCTTGTTACACGACTCACATCAGCAATGTTTACAACAGCTGAAAGAGTAGGCAAAGGAACTTCTTGTCCATTCTTTATCATTGTTGCATTGTAGTTGTATGGAACTGCCTTGTCAGAGTTATAAGGAACAGGTCCAGGTAGACAGATGATCAAAGGAGCAACAGGAACCTTCGGCTTGTTGTAAGTAACTTCCATGCGCTCAGGCATGTTGAAATGAGGAACGATGACGTTAACTGTAGGCATTTCCGAGTTGATATCTGAGACTAAAAGCTCATGCGGATAACATCCTATCATGTTAACTTCATTTTCATCCCTATTTCTGTAGATCTCAATAGTACCATTATCTAGCAAAACTTGGAGATCTCTTCTCACAATCGAACACCCGTGAGGATCCACACAACATATTCTACAGGAACCGTATTGATGCTGGCGAAAATTCGGCCTTCGACAAAGAGTAGCGTGCATTTGTACCAAATCTGCTCTTGAGAAGTTGATATTATAGACTCGGTATTGGCCAGGACATCCATACACCATGTTTACAACATGCCCTCCATGATTGGGCAGCGGATTTGCTTGCACATTAGGATTCAAATTTCTGAAAGAGAGGAGATTAGATCTAACCAACCTCTGAACTTCATATTTCAAAGCTATACAATGCTCAAGATCATGGCCAGGTGCTCCTTGATGATAAGGGCATGAAACCTCAGCTTTGTACCACCATGGGAGTCTCTCAGGTACGGGTGGTGGTGCTTTAGTTTGAACAAGACCTCTTTCAATCAATGCAGGGTACAATTCTGTATAGGTCATCGGAATCGGATCGAACTGTGGAGCTCTTTGTACTCGATTCTGATTATTGTTTAACTGCTGAGCCTGTTGTCGAGGCTGTTGTTGTTGAAACTGAGGAGTGAATCCTGGATTCGGTGTTGTGTTAACGACTGGTGTGATAGAAGCAACCTGTCGTTGACGATTGACATTTCCTCTTGGCTTTCCTTGGGATACCATGTCAACACTTTGTTCTTTCTTCTTTGGGAAACCACTTCCAAACTTTTTGATTCCACTTGAAGATCCACCTTCTTTAGTCAGACGTCCGGTTCGGACTCCTTCTTCTAGACGCATCCCCATGTTTACCATTTCGGTGAAATCACTTGGAGCACTAGCAATCATGCGTTCATAATAAAACAGACTGAGAGTATTCAAGAAGATCTTTGTCATCTCTTTTTCTTTTAATGGTGGATTAATCTGAGCAGCAGTTTCTCTCCATCGTTGGGCATACTCTTTGAAAGCTTCATGATCTTTCTGAGCCATGGACCGAAGCTGATCTCGGTCTGGAGCCATATCCGAGTTATACTTGTATTGTCGGACAAAGGCCTCACCTAGATCATTGAAAGTCCGAATATTGGTGCTATCCAAGCCTGTGTACCACTTCAGTGCGGCACCAGTCAAACTGTCTTGAAAGTAATGGATAAGCAACTGATGATTATCTGCATAAGTAGACATCTTTCTGGCATACATCACAAGATGGCTTTGTGGACAAGAACTACCTTTGTATTTCTCAAAGTCAGGGACCTTGAACTTAGCAGGTATTTGTACACTGGGAACCAAACATAGCTCCTGGGCATTCTTTCCAAACAAATCTTTGCCACGAATAGCTTTGACTTCCAGCTGAATCTTGTTAAACTGCTCTTGGAGATCTCCTACAAGGCTTCGCTGATTTGTGCTATCACCCTGATCATGATAAATCTCATTGTCACCGTAAGGAACAGTGTGAACCATAGGAGTCGGAACCGTCATAGTGGGTTGAGAAAGTGCCATAGTGATTTGAGAAAAAGTTATCCCCTGATTTGGAGTGAACTGTGAACTTTGTGCAGCAGGCGCTTCAGTTGTGGATGTTTGAACCCCAGAAACATTATGGCGGAAACCTGTACCAAAGCTGAAAGGCGTGCCCCAACCTTCTGGCATGGAGAAAGATGGAATGCCGAATGCAACCGTAGAAACTGGAGTAGTGACCTCAGATGTTACTGTTGCTTGACTGTTGGGTGGCGGCGGCTGATTCTGTGCGGCCATTAAGGAGTCAACCAGAGTAGTGAGACTTTCCAACTTTTCCTGAAGGGTGGTCACTGTACCACGGAGCTCAATATTCTCTTGTTCAGAGTGTTCCATTACTCTTCTTCTACTTGAACGAGTATTGTATCTGTGATCTGATTGCGAGCGCGGTCGAGAAACTTTGAGACGCGACAGCTTGACGATCTAATGGAGAAAGATCCAAAAGATGAGACTCTATATAACAGACTCGATATGCAGAATGATGTATGCAAAAAGAAATTTATGATTTTTCCAAATATTTTAAAGATTATTTTCTTGCAAACATTTGTACACAAACTGATCTTTTATTCATTCATTTTTTTTATTACAATAATGGGAAATGTTACAACATTGGAGCGTAGCTCCTTACAAAAGCAAATGATAAATAAAAAGCTAAACAATCCTAAGCATCTTCATCAGACGAAGAACCAAATGCATTGTGCAGTTTGAGCTTCATGATTTCTTTCCCATAGTAAGCTTTCAATTCGGCCTTTTCGGTCTTTAGCTTGTCAACAATATTCTTCCAATCGTCAGGAGTTGGAGCGTTGCTTGTTGAACCTTCAGGTTTTTTCTTGCTTTCTTTGATGTACTTCTTGATTGCAGCGTCTTTCTGACGAATCTTCTCATCTTTACTCATGAGCCATCCATCTTGACAGTAGAGAATTTCTTCGTGATCTTTCACTTGTTTCTTCAACCTTCTGTTTTCCATATCGGTCCTACGAAACTTGTGCTCCCAAGCATTTTTCTCTAACCTCATCTTGGCTAAAGTGTCTTGGTATTCCTTCATAGTGGGAATGGGAACATTGGGTAGTTGAGATACCACAAGAGACATGGGTTTTTCATAATCATAAGGCATTTGAAACTCCTTTGCTCTTTTCTTTACCCAGCAGGTGTAGGCGTCCGTAGCAATGCAATTCCTTTCCTCACCTTTTTCTTTCCATCGGACGTCGCACCAAGCTCTCATCATTCTTGTCTTCAACCTTTAAGGATCTTCCCTTTCTTGATAGAAGTAGCTTTCTACTGCGAGACCAACAGGTTTAACTGAATTTGCATACCCGAGTTGTCGTCGGGCTAAGATCGGATTGTAGTTAATTCCTCCTTGTGTACCAATGAGAGGTACGTTGGCGAATTCTCCGCAACTATCAATGGTTTCTGTACCACAGCGAGCCAAGGTATACCAACGAATATCATTATTAGTAAGAGACATAAGTCTTCGAGGCCAACGCAAACCTTCTCGGTTTTCTATGAAAATAGGAGACTCAGGTAAGTGTGAAACAATCCATTTGAACAACAAAGGTGCACAACATACAATAATTCCACCGCCTTGGCGATTCCTATGATGGACAGAGAAATACATGTCACCAAGCAAAGTCGGAACAGGATTTCCAATCAGAAAAATCTTTATGGCATTGATATCAACAAAGTTGTCGACATTGGGAAACAGAACCAACCCATAGATGAGCAAGGCTAGTATAGCTTCAAAAGCTATCATGCTACCAGTTTCAATGAAATCAAAGGCTTTCTTTACCAGGAAGTGTGAAGTTAAACCCGGGAGGTTTCCTTTGGTAGTCCAATTACTCTCTACTTCAGACTTTTTCAAATGGATACTTGTTGCAATGACATGTGACTTAGGAATGGCTTCCAAACCATTGAAAGGTATTTTGTCAGACACAGGGATACCCAAAAGATTGGCATATTCTTCCAAGGTCGGTACCAACTGGTAGTCTGGAAAGGTAAAACACCGGTAGACGGGATCATAGAACTGAACCAAAGTTTTGAGAAGTCCTTCATCAACATGAGTGTTCAGGATAGGCAAAAGTTTTCCATAACTTTTCCTAAAATTGGAAGGATTTTGTACAGAAGATGCTAACTCTATCAGTTTTCCCACATCAGGCGCTTTGAAACCGTATTTCTTGGTATGCCTTTTTACTTCTTCCATGACTAAATCCTAAAATGTTTGCAAAGAAAATTTCTCTAAATCTTTGGAAAAATCATGTTTTTATGGAAAAAATGGG
Organism: Vicia villosa; assembly: GCF_029867415.1. Lineage (NCBI taxonomy): Eukaryota > Viridiplantae > Streptophyta > Magnoliopsida > Fabales > Fabaceae > Vicia > Vicia villosa. The sequence goes on along the minus strand of NC_081183.1, from coordinate 60,791,271 downwards.
TTTTTTTTTTTTGAATGTATGAATGCGTGGATGCATGAATGCCACATATTCAAACATGGTAAAACAGACATGGTGATGGTAACGCAAACATGGTACACAAACATGGTAATTCAAACATAGTACACACAGGTTCAAAGGTCCAGCGTCACGAGCATGAGGTCAGAGAACCAAATAGGGATAGATCTAGTTAATCACCTGTACAACATGTTCTACTGATACGTCAGAGTCTACATTTTTCTTTCGGATATTACCGGCTTTCACGACTAAACTGATGAGCCAGAAATATTCTCAAGAAAAACTCGTCTGAGTGTGGTTCTCCGCATGACAACTATCCAAGTCTTCACCTGGTTCGTTTCTGCACCACGTCCTAATAAGGCCAGGATGGGTTGGGGTTCTACGGTCTCTCAGCTTCTACAGTTCAATGCGGCAATAATGTCTTCGCTACGAAAGCATGCTAAACATATATTACCAACAAGGAACCTCCACTGAGCGGAAGGATTCTCAAGTGCGCCTGCACATGACTATACCCTCCACCTAATTTCTTATGTGTACTTAATCCGGGTTAGGATTTGTCCATAATGTATCACTTGTAACAGAACCACACAAGTAACAGAACCAAAGAATCACACATGTAACAAAAATTAAAATAAAAACAATAATTAGAAATAACCCTTCCTTTGAAACAATAAAAAGATTGTCCCCAGTGAAGTCGCCATTTTTCTGTCGCGGGCGAAAAACCGTTTTGTTCCTCTTTTTTGTGGGATGAGACACCTGATGCCTTCTTTGGGCTCGAGTGCTCATAAAAAATGATTTTTCTTTATTTCGACCAAACTTTTTATTATTTCCAAAGGAGGAAAAGGAAAAAAGCTGCAATAACCTAAAAGTGGGGGAGAGATCTTTGGGTAAGAGGGTTGGTTATACGAAGGGAAGGTATTAGCACCCAACGTATCTATAGTACTCTATAGGTTTCTTTGCTTTGTTTTTCATTCCATTCTTGTTATGGTGGAGGTTCTTGTGAGAAATAGGTGGGACCTAAGGTGTTTGTTTGATTATGCTCGCAAAGATCATCGCGATCCTCTGCATACATATCCCTTAGAGGGAATCAGAGCATCTGTAGCTCGGGGTCTACGGGTGCTAAGGTTTGAATGGTTTTTTTTTGTTTTGTTTTGCTTTGCTCGCCAAGGATCGACCTTGTGCCTACGTATTCTCAAAGGGATGTTGAGAAAGTCAGAGCAATCGTAGTTCCCACTTATGCTAGTGGAAGCAAAGGAAAATAGACAAATGTCGTCTAAATGCTAGATGTATCTAATCTATATCATCACATACATCTGTTTGATTTTTGTTTGAAAATCTTTTCATTATAAGCCCGGGGCCATGCCACTTAGGGTGCTTAGAATGATAAAGATGTTTAACCAGCCTTGTGGCAAAAGTTTCAATGAAGTCAGCCTTGTGACAAAAACTTTGATTAATCAGCCAGCCTTGTGGCAAAAGTTTCAATGAAGTCAGCCTTGTGACAAAAACTTTGATTAATCATCCAGTACGGTGGTAAAACAGTTTGATTGATTAGCCAGCCTTGTGGCAAAAAAGAAGTTTGATTGATTGATTGTTTGTGATGATATATAAGAGATACTCCTAGCATAGAGATGAAAAATGTCTAATCTCCTAGGGTATTTGATTTGGATATTGGGGATGCTTATAAGAAGCCCGTGGGTCCTTGTACGAAGCCCAAGAGGAGGCTATCCGAGGGTCCTTGCATTGTAAGCCCAAGAGGAGGCTATGGGAGGGACAATCCAGGGTCCTTGCATTGTAAGCCCAAGAGGAGGCTATGGGAGGGTCACTCGTTTGTACAAAGCCCAAGGGGAGGCATGGTATAGTTGGTTTGAGCTCTTAGAGCGATTTCACCGGGAAACCATACTCTATGTCCTAACCTAAACTAGTGGAGATTCTTTGCACGAAGCCCAATAGGAGGCTATGGGGAACCTAGTGTTGTACTAAGTTGAACAAGCACACATATCACACATATGAACAAGTACAAACAAATATGCACAAGTACATGAACAAATATGAACAGTTATATATGACAAAGTGTGTGTATATAATAGAGTTTATGAAGGAAATATACCTGTAAGCATAATCCATTTGTATACACGGGGGCTCGGGATTCATACTCGAGGAGAGGTCCACTTGAATTTATTCAAAGCTATGTAAACAGGTATTCACAAAAGGGCTTGGGACTTATACCTACATGGAGGCCCATGGTATTTTTGGGAAGATTTAAAGAAACCTTCATTTTTGGTTTGTTATTCAAAGTTAAAAACAAATTGATTGAGATATGTACAAAAGGCGTACAATGAAATACCTAATTTCATGTACTGGAGTGGGTATGTACAAAAGGGCTTGGGGCTTATACCTACATGGAGGCCCATGGTATATTGAAAAGTTTTGTTTCTTTGGAGTTTTGTTGCTTTGAAGATGATTTGAAAATGGTTTGAAAAGATTTTATTTTGGAAAAAAAAGTTTTATTGTTTAAAAAACTGTACAAAAAGAAAAGAAATGGGACTTACACTCTCTAATATTCGAGAGGCCCCACTTCGTTTTTGAAAATCAATTAATCAATTAAAAAGATTTAATCAATAGTTTCAAAAAGAAATGGTTTATTGTTTTTGAAAAGAATCGCGATCACTCGTTTTAAAACGATTTGAATTTTGAAAGAAGTCAAATTAATCAAGATAAACAAAAAGATTGTCTTCAATTAACATTTAGATGATTAGGGTTTGCTTCAAAAAGTATTTACAAATGATTAATTTTGAAAATCAAATGAAAAATAACATTTAAAAGTATTAAAATTACTTAAAAACAAGTCATTTTAAAACTATTAAAAAATGTATCAAATAAATATTTTTTGATGATTTTTTTTGATATTCTTAAAATATGTATATTAAATAAGAAGTGTTCAAAAAATGAAGCAAAAATAAATTGATTTGATTGGTTAAATAATTAAGTGAAGTTGTGTAAAAAAATGAAAGAAAAATAGTGTCAAAAAATTGGTTTTGGCCCCCATGAGTGTTGAACCCACGACCTCACGCTCACTACTCAAAAACATGACCAACTGGACCACGCGCGTGGTCTGTTTAGTATTTGCAACGAATCAATTATATTTTTGAATCAATTTCTAATTTCAGTTTCAAAATCTGGCGCCAAGAACACATACCCAATTCAAATTTGAAAATTCTGAAAACTGAATTGTTTGGATCGAGTGAATAGCCTATCTTGCTCGATTTTTCACCAGGAACATGATGGTATCATTTAATTGCATTTATTTTATCTCTAAGGCTATCAATTTTCTGATGAACACGAAGAACCCTAATTTTGAGTTTCAATCTGAAATCGTGTGTGTGCATGATAAGTTGCAATTGATTGAGGGTTAATGATCCATACATATGCAGAAACAAGATGGCATGGCAGTTTTTCATTTATGATGCATGTATGATAGAGTTTGAAGTTCAAGTGACTTACCTTCAAAAACGGCCAAACTGGAGATTTGATCCTTCAATATAAGTGTTACAGATGCTTTGTATCAATCTGGATAGCTTCAATGATGATTATGGAAGGTGTCTGGATGTCTGGAACAAGCTGAATTCATCTGAGCATGGCCATGGCACCCGAACTGCAGTTGCTTCAAGTATGAATCGAATTTGAAGATGGAGGTGTTTCAGATTGCTGGTGAGTGTTTGGATCATTCATATGAAGTATATGGATGGTGTTAGGAGTGTTAGTTTGGACAGATATGGCTTGGTATGGATTTTGGCATGATAAGGTTCAATATATGCAATTATGGAAGTGAGGTAGTGATTCTGAGATTTGAGGTGTTTTTGGGTGTATGAGTGATTCAAACACATCACATTTGACATTTAGAAGTTGTGGGAAGCATCACTTTGTTCAGAACTTGCAAGGTTTGGAGGTTGAGTTTTCTACCTCACTTTGAAACACATGACTTGTAATTCAAGAAAGAAGAGAGAAAACCTATAATTGTGAGGTTTTGGTGTGAATTTGAATGAGTTTTGAACCTCTATTTATAGGCCAAGGATTCTGAATGAAGAGCTTTGCAACTTGATCAAAGTTTGATGATTTGGCTTAAGAGATAAAAAGGAATCTTTTACATTTAATGCAAAATGGTTAAAGTGACCAAACCATGGTTAAAACTCAAGCTTCTTATCCTCTTCCATTCTGATCTCAAATCAGAGAAAATATCTTCAATTATTGCCTCTTTGCATCATTACTTGGACTATAGGCAATGTAGTCTTGAAACTTAGTGAAAAATGGTGAAAATTCAAGTGAAAATGATCACTAAATGCATAATTCAAAACCATAGCTACACTCCATATTTTTTCATGCTCTTGGACATTTTGGAAAGCTCATGTTACACACTTCAAAACCCTAGTTGAAAGTTTCTTCAAGACCTTTAAGGAAATGGGTGAAAAAGTTCCATGAACTTTGAAGAAAATGAAGTTCTAAGTGAAATTTTCAAAAGATGTCAACTTTGAAGCTCCATATCTCTTAAATGGTTGATCTTATGGAAAAAATTTATATGTGTCAAAGTTGTTTATTGGATCAAAATCTACAACTTTCATGTTGGAAGTTTTTTTCAGTTTGTAGGTGAAATTTTGAGTTATTCCCCTCCAAAGTTTGGAAAAAACCATAAAAAACACTTAGAAAAATTTTCTAAGTATGAAAGTCAAACTTTTGACTTTTTGATTCTTGATTGATTTTCTTGATTTTTCTTGATCAAATGACTTCATACTTCATATATTGATGATTTTCAACTTCAAAAGTCATGGTTGACCAAAATTCCCCAAAAGTCAATGGTGATCTTGTACAGTTGACTTTTTCAGACGAATCGCATTTCTGGAGATTTCAAATGAAACATGCTATCCTCACCATATGAATGGTATGAATGGATCAAATTGAAGCATTAGAGGATATTGAGCCATGTTTTGAGTTGTGGCACCATGTCCTGATTAAAAAGTCAGTTGTTCAGTGAATGAGGTCAAAAACCCTAATTGTCGACCTGATGAGATTGATGACTGTAGGTCTTGAATTGAGATGCAATTTCCATTGGATATTGTCATAGGGATTATTTGAGGATGATTGAAACCTTTGATTGATTTCCTGGGGGTTTTTAGGGTTTCCCAAATGTGATCCCTGATTTCAGTCCCTGATAGTTCAAAACTCTGATCTGAGGATTTGTCTGATCAATCTTTGTGTAGGAGATGTTATGAGCCAATGGATTAGGTCAAAATGATGCACTTGGGGTCTTGAGGTCATGTCCCAAGCCATTAGGTCAAATTCTGAGCAAAAGTTAGGAGTGTGCTGTCTTCAGTCAAAACCCTAATTCAGTCGATTCAAAGCTGTTGAGCTTGTTGAAATGAATCTCTGAGGACCAAATGTTGATTGTTGATGAAGATGATTCATTTGAGATGAAGGGAGAACAAAACCCTAATTGATTGTTACTTGTACTGATGAGTGATTTCTTGATTAAATCCTGCTGAGTCACAAGTAGCAAACACAAGCTATGCAATTTGTTAGAGATGCAAATGATGCATATGCAAATGATATGAGGTGGTATCTTAGGTCAAAAATTGGGGTATGACAGATTGTTTTGGCAATTTATTACATTGTGTGCAATGATGATAGATGTAACAATGTATGATTGTGGTGATGATTAATGATTTGTGAATATTAATATGCTTTTAATATTAATATGTTGATTGTGGTGAACGTATGTGAATGATTGAATGATGCTTGGACATGTACATACTTGTTTGTGATTATATTGGTGAGATGAAATGAGACGATGTTAAGCATCGGATCGGTGATGATATAAGTATGTGATATGTGTGCATTCATTCATAAATAATTTGCATTGGATCCCGTTGATAAGTGGATCGTTGGTGGCTAATTCCCATTGTGCGGAGATTAGTAAGCAGTCATCGTGTGCCCATAGGGGTGTGAGCGATGAGGTTAGTCGTGTGTCCATGTGGGGTGTGGGCGACTCGAAGGGCAGTATCATATAGAGAAGTCCTGTGAATGTGATTCACGAATTTTGGTACCACATGCATAGTGTCAGTTGAATCATATGCACTGATCATTATATGATTGGGTGAAATCCAGTGTTATGTCTTCGTGTGTATATATGATTGATGTATTAAGGAGTTGTTGTTAATATAACTTGATGATTGATGTAATGATGAGTTGTGGGCCGATGGCCAATATTGCTGAATTGATGCATTGTATGTAGACATGGTAAGTATGACGATGTTCGATAACCTGGATATCTGAATGCATGTAAGATTGGGTGAATTATAAGCTATGATATTTTGTTGCCAAAAATTATATAATGCTTATTAATTGTGAATGAAACTCACCCTTACATGTTGCTTTTCAGATTGAGGAGTAGCGGCTTAGCTGATTCGGTGAGGATAGCTCTTAGAGTTCATCCATGAGTCGTGTCGGTCATGCTCTGATTGTAACACTAGGGAACATTAGTTTAGAGACGAATTACTCTGTTGGTTTTGTTGTTTTATTATTGTATTGGAGTAACTTGCATGGATGATGAATATGCAATGTTATGAATTATAATCCGCTGTGTTGAACATGAATTGTGTTTTATGTTAAATTGTTCCTCGTGTGGCATGACAATTGACTATGGTATTTTATATTAAAGTAATTGTGATACCCTTGTATTTCATGTTTACTCTGAATTATATGATTATTTCCGCGGGGTTTAGAAGGGTGTTACAATAGTGGTATTAGAGCATAGTCGGTCGTGTGACCAGAGTCTTGTTGTTAATTTTTCCTTTCGGTATGCGACATGTGTGTGAAACACTGTCGGTGCTCAGTATGTTCTAACTGTTTGCCTGCAGAAGTGGGATTGAAACTAGTGGGGGAGAAGCTATGCTTCTCGGATATTTCTCAGATGCAAGATGTTAGCGTGATGCGGAGTGCATTAGTACAAGAGTGTGGGGTTAGTGTTTTCTGAAGTGAAGGTGACATGGGCGATAGACTGTGGTTGTTATTTCAGTTGGAGTGTCTCGGAGTAGATGATGGTTATTTCAGGAAAATGGATTTTTGAAGTTGTGACGCTTCAAGTTCTACTGATGGACTGTGATGTTGTCGTGTGAGTAGCCCTATGTAAAAGGTCGCTGTTGAAGCGGTGATTAAAGGAAGTATTATCGTAGACCTTGCCGTAGGATTACTAGTAAGTAATTGAGATGATGGTAGAGGTTATCGATGTTGAGAAAATTTTGAAGCACGAGTAATGCGAAGAGACGAGTATGATCTCGAGGATAAGAAGGTTGATGATGGCGTACATGAATTTGGTTTCGTGATGTTGCAGAAATCGAACTTCGGCGATGGGATGTGTTGCTCGAGTTATAAGAAGTTTGGATGCGAAGAGATATGATAAAGGGCTGTTTGGAATGTGACTTATTTGAAGAGGATAAGTGTTGGAGCGGAATTTCCGTAAGCAAAACGCAGGAAAATTGCTGAATCATTATGAAACTTCGAAAATTCATAACTGGAGTTCTGGACATCCGATTTGAGTTCCGTTTGAAGCGTAGGAAAGCTAACGAGATGAACTTGGTTATAAAAATGGTTGCAGCAGATGTAACATATTTAATTGTGACAGGATGATGTTGGAAAGAGGTGAAGTTGCGGTCACACTTGTTCTTAGAACTAGACTTGTTTATTGGTACTGCAAGGGATGTCAGTGTCAGAGTTGGACGGATTGAAGGATAATTAAAATGTTTTTTGAGAAGCAATTTTAGGAATTGAATGTGGTATTCGAGATGTTTTGGAGATATCGTATAGAGTGTCGCTGCATGATGTCGATGTAGCATTTCAGACGACGTTGGAAAATTCATATCTTGAGTTCCGAGCGTCGGATTAGTGTGCCGTTTGAACCTACGAGGAGGAGAGGTTATATTCTACCTTATGGGAGAGTTATAAATACAGTAGAGTGTTCCTATGAGGAGAGATTCTGAGGTCAGTTAAGGAAACATGAAATTTGTTGGATAGGAATGCCAACTACCGCGATTGTTTTAAACGAAGTTGAGTAGAACATGTTGTTGATGAATAAGTGGAGATGTTCGGTAATAAAGATGATTTGAGTGCCGATGGATCTTAGTGAGGATTGAATTAGAAGAAAAGGTGAATTAAACTTTAGAATGGTTGAAGTCGTATTTGTGATGCGTCACTGATGGGGTTGAGTGGTGTATTGATGCAAAGTCAGCAAGTAGTAGCTTATGCGTCGAGACAACTCAAAGTGCATGAAAGGAATTATCCGACTCATGATTTAGAGGTGGCAGCCGGGGTTTTGTTTTGAATTTGCAGTGACATTATTTATCTGGTTCAAGATTCGAAGTGTTTAGTGATCATAAGGGTCTGAGGTACCTCTTTGATCAGAAAGGGCTTAATATGAGGCAACAAAGGTGGTTAGAGTTTTGTTAGATTATGATTTTGAACTGAATTACCATCCGAGTACAGCGAACGTAGTTGCTGATGCGTTAAGCAGGAAGTCCTTACACGTGCCTATGCTAATGGTGCGAGAATTGGATTTGATTGAACAATTCCGAGATTTGAGTTGGTATGCAAAGGTATTCCTAATAGTGTTAGGTTGGGTATGCTAAAGCTGACTAGTGGTATTCTTGACGAGATTAGAGGAGGTCAGACAACTGATGTTGAGTTGATCGATAAGATGACTTTAATTACAGAGGTAAAGGCGGTGAATTCAGAATCGACGAGCATAGTATAATGTGGTTTGGTGATCGGGTTTGTGTTTTTGATGTTTTTGGAGCTTTGAAAGAATATTCTAGAAGAAGACAACGTAGTGAATTATTGGACTATGACGATGTTAATGAGTTTGAGTGCAAACTCAGAAAGGACACTATTATGTAGTAACGATAGTTTATGCTTAAATATGGTTGTCGGCTATCTATTGACAAATTGAGGACTTGATCATCCTTAATCTCTTGTTGATAGTAGACGAAATCATATGGATGGGATGAAGTTGTTGTTACCTTAATGGTATAAGATGTGATGAATACTAAGCCGGAGAATTAGAATTCTTTTGAGTTATTGGCGAGGTAATAAGTATGTGATTGTGGTTGTACGTAGTTAACGAGTATGTATTTGGCGAAGTTAAGACGATGAGTTGATGCTATATGATGCTATAATAATTTGTGCTGTTGTAAGGTGTTATGTAAATTTCCAAACATAATGAGGAATTATACTCTACGAAGGAAGAAGTTGATTTAATTCTTAGTAGAGAGCGGGACTCAGTTGAGCTATTTTGTAAGCAATGGTATATTGAGGCTGATGAGTGTAATTATAACTACTTGTGTGTACTCGTTCTGATGGTGGGAATGTTTTAATAGATGTAGTAACTCAGGAATTTGTTTTGAGTAAGTGTAAGTATTACTAAGTGGTTAGTACCATGGATGGTAAAGAATGATTCTTGAATGAATAAGTAGAGAGAGCCATAATTGGGTAAAACTCAGAAATATAATTGGTAATGATGGTTGTAACGAGTAATCAGAATAGTGCAGCAAAAGCGGAATGTAAATGTGTTGGATGATTACTGGTGTGACTTAAGGGGAGTCAGATAGTGGAACTTCGATGATATGGGAATATTACTATTGAGTTCTTGAAGGAAGCGATCGGTGAAAAGTGTAAGTATTACTTTATCGCTCAGATGGAAGAGTGTGTCTACGGTTGGTATGTGGGTAGATGGAATCCATTACTGCAGTGCTGATCAGTTGTGATCATACCATGGATTGTGTAATTGTATTATTCAGTTATTGAGCGTATTGTATGGATCGCACCTCGACGTTTCATTGTCGTTAACCTTTGGAGATATAGCGAGTGGTATACCTTGGGATGGTCAAATGCGACATAAGAGTTGAGATTGAATGCATGAGACATGCTTACGTTGGTTATGTTAGATGAATTTTGAGGTTCGACTAAGAAAGTATTAACTGGGAACGGGAGAGTCGGATGAAGGACTCTTATCCGGAACTTTCACCTGAGGTATGTTTTCGAGGACGAAAACTCTTTTAGTGGGGGAGAGTTGTAACACCCCGAAAATTATTTCTAATCATTTAATTTAAGTAGGAAAATTATTTAATTGGAATAATTGATTTTATGAGGAATATTGAGAAATATTGGAAAATAGTTATTGGGCTGTGTTGTGGTTAGTGGGAAAGGGAGGTGTTAACTTGTTAGGCCCATTAACCAAAGTTATTCCATTCCTCATAAAATAGAAGGAAATTGTGGAATAGGAGGGTTACAGCAATTGGGAAAAGAGAAAGAACGTGAAAATAACTAAAGAGCTTTGGAGAGGGGAAGACTGAAGATCAAACCTAAGGTAAGGGGGGATTCTTCCTATTACTAAGTATTATGTGATTCTAGGTGATAGGATTGAATATCTTGTGGTTTGATTCAATTATGATGCTTTGCATTGAATTGTTAGGTTTTGATAATTTTGATGAATTTGATGAAATTGATGAATGTTTGATGTTAGATGACCTCTAAAATGTTTTATAATTGTAGTATATTATGTTATTTGATGATGTTTTGATGTGGGAATGATTATGGTGTGATTGGATTGGAATTGGGAGAAGAAGGAGGTATGAATTGCAGTAAAATTCTGCATAAAACGCAGCATGCGTCGACCTAAGTGTCAGTTGCGTCGACTTGAGTATCAGTATGCGTCGACCTATAGTGTCAGCGTGCGCTTACCCGAGAGTGGTAGAAGTGCTATGCGTCGACCTGAAGGAAGCTATGCGTCGACTCACTGCATGCAATTTTTGAAAAATATTCTGAAGGTCAGAACTTTTTATCCGGTTGTCTGATTTAGGTGCCGTTTTGGGCGTTGCGAAGCTAATTAGATGTTTTATTTGATAAAGTGATAAAATGGGCAGTGGCCGACTTTATTTTTAAAACTCAATTTAATTGTTTTGATGAATTGAAATATTGTATATGTATATGCACTTATATATATATGACAATGTGTTGTGTGATGAAAATACGTTATGTGATTGTGAATAGTATTAATTGTGAATGACTATTTGATGCATGTATTTGTGTTGGTGATTGGACTATGATATCCATTGAGTGCTGTTGGTATATAACATGTCGTAGATGATGCATGTTTCGTGATTATACTGTTGGGTTGTTTTGGCAATTTATTACATTGTGTGCAATGATGATAGATGTAACAATGTATGATTGTGGTGATGATTGATGATTTGTGAATATTAATATGCTGTTAATATTAATATGTTGATTGTGGTGAACGTATGTGAATGATTGAATGATGCTTGGACATGTACATACTTGTTTGTGATGATATTGGTGAGATGAAATGAGACAATGTTAAGTATCGGATCAGTGATGATATAAGTATGTGATATGTGTGCATTCATTCATAAATCATTTGCATTGGATCCCATTGATAAGTGGATCGTTGGTGGCTAATTCCCATCGTGCGGAGATTAGTAAGCAGTCATCGTGTGCCCATGGGGGTGTGAGCGATGAGGTTAGTCGTGTGCCAATGTGGGGTGTGGGCGACTTGAAGGGCAGTATCATAGAGAGAAGTCCTGTGAATATGATTCACGAATTTTGGTACCACATGCATAGTGTCAGTTGAATCATATGCACTGATCATAATATGATTGGGTGAGATCCAATGTTATGTCTTCGTGTGTATATATGATTGATGTATTAAGGAGTTGTTGTTAATATAACTTGATGATTGATGTAATGATGAGTTGTGGGCCGATGGCTAATATTGCTGAATTGATGCATTGTATGTAGACATGGTAAGTATGACGATGCTCGATAACCTGGATATCTGAATGCATGTAAGATTGGGTGAATTATAAGCTATGATACTTTGTTGCCAAAAATTATATAATGCTTATTAATTGTTAATGAAACTCACTGTTTTTCAGATTGAGGAGTAGCAGCTTAGCTGATTCGGTGAGGATAGCTCTTAGAGTTTATCCATGAGTCGTGTCGGTCATGCTCTGATTGTAACACTGGGGAACGTTAGTTTAGAGACGAATTACTCTGTTGGTTTTGTTGTTTTATAATTGTATTGGAGTAACTTGCATGGATGATGAATATGCAATGTTATGAATTATAATCCGCTGTGTTGAACATGAATTGTGTTTTATGTTAAATTGTTCCTCGTGTGGCATGACAATTGACTATGGTATTTTATATTAAAGTAATTGTGATACCCTTGTATTTCATGTTTACTCTGAATTATATGATTATTTCCGCGGGGTTTAGAAGGGTGTTACAGCAAGCATTTGACATTGGTCAAAATGGGCATTCCTTTCCCTTTGGATCATATGATCAGATAAATCCTTAAGCAAGCAGATGAAGTTTCAAGACCACAAAGCATCAAATGAACATTAGGATGACAAAGCAACGAATGAATCCCAAGCTCAAGATCAAAAGTTTGTCAGAGCAAGGCTAAGTCTTGATTTGAAAGTCCAAGGTCCAGATGAATTCTCAAGGTCTTAGATACAACAATCTCCAGGCAAGGGAAATACTATCCTAAGTCCAAAGTCCAAACACTCCTCAAGCATGGGATAATAACAACAAGCCCACATGATTTTTTTTAGGGTTTTGTCTTTATTAATGTTTTTGGTCTTTTGAATAAAGCAAAAAGAAAGCAATAAAGACAATAAGCATAAACATAATGACAAATATTAAAATGATATGAATGTAAATGGCATAATGTAAGGCGCATAAAAATAATGTTAGCACATTTATAAGTCAATGTAAGTGTTATTGATATATCAACCGAACCGGGACAATTTAGCGCTATGTTAAGCAATCATAAGTGTACTTATATATAACTAGCACCTATATGAGACCGACCAATAGCAATTTATGTGCCATACATGTTATAGAAATGATAAAAATCATTCTCCTAAAATAATGTAGCACAAGTCAAAACAAACAAAAAGAAATAGAAGGAGAAGGAAAAGTGGGGTCAACCAAATTGGAAACATACCAAGGGTTCATTCATCATCAAGTTCACTCACTTTTCTTAATGACACAATGAGATAGACCTATCATCAATCCAAAGTACCGAAAATGATCCAGATGATCATTTAATGATAAGTTTGAAATAATGAAGGTTTATTCAATCAAAGTATCATCCAAAGGACTTTTGAACTTGATAAAATATCAATCACCTTATCATGATGCAATTCAACAAAAAGTCAAACCAAAAGGGTGAGAGAAACAAATTAAAAACAAATATAAAAGAATTTTAAAAGGTTTTAAAATAAAAAGAAAATTTTACAAGAAATAGCAAATCATCAAATAAAATCCCCCAAAATTTGGAAAAAGTCATAAATATTCCAAACAATTTGGTCTCAACCGTTTGACTTAAAAATGTTTGAAAATGATTAAAAAAAAATGTTTGAAATAAATTAAAAATAAAATAAAAAAAAGCTAAAAAAAATTTAAAATTCTGAAAAAAAAAAACATATGTGGTAGAAAATAATTATTGTGAGTTATGAAAAAAAGAGGGAATTAAAAATCATTTAAGAATTATTTTTAATTAATTTTGAAAGAAAAGGAAAATAAGTGAATTAAAAAGAAAAAGAAATTAAATTACAACGGCTAGGGAAGGCGTGGCACTATCTGATTGGTTGGGAAATTTGAATTTCCCACTCAAACGCGCACAAACCTTCATCTTCAACCTCCGTCCAATTGATTTTGCAGGTTCATCAACTTGTTTTAAGCTTAAACAACACATGTTTTAGCTTCCACTAACATCATCGTTCATGTCTATCTGTATTTGAGCCATTGATTCACTCCAAGAAAGAGAATTTTGTAGAAAACACGAAGAACTCTAGTTCTTCAAAGTTATATTAAATGATAAGTAAGAGAGGGTTTTGAATTAGTGACCCAAGATGAAAAGAGTGGTAACTTGCTTTTGCTGTGAAGTAACTTGTATATACCTTTTAAAAGTAGAGCTTCAAGGTCTGGAAATGGTGAAATGGAGTAGATGCTTGCAAGGTGTTTCAAACTTCTGTAATGCATCAAGTAGCTTCAGATGATGTCGATGAAGTTTTTTGGGTGGAGAATTGAAGTTAAAATAAGCTTGAATTGAATAACCAACTTATGGTTTTTAGAGGTATCGGGTTGAGATTTATACAGAGTTTCCGGGGCTTTTCAAACTTGAAAATGAAGGAGAAATGATGCTCTATTTATAGGAAAGTAAATGAACTCATGGTGCGTGCAAAATCAGACCCCAAACGTGTGAAAGTGAGCATGGAATGTATGGTTTCTAAGGAATTATAGGTCGTTTTTCACTTGGTGAGAGGCGTTTGATCAAGCCAAATAAGTTTGCACATGTGAGAGTGGTCCCAAGTTAAGTTTCATGTGTTTTCCACTTCAGGTCATGCCCCAAAATGCCGAGTTTGAGTCACCATGTTCATACTTAGTGTAACACCCCCAAATCTATACTACTGAAATAAAGCGTACATTTGCATAATTTAAAGTAAATAAGCATACATCACATGAGGGCATTACACACACTTTTGCCAAACAACACTTTACCATGCAATGTTCACATTCAAGTAACACGGAATTGAAGATTCAAAGCAAGCATGCAAAGCCACAACGGAATAATTATCTCATCAATAAAATGATAAACTAAGATGATTCCTATACATCATCCACCATATCACAATGTCTCGGGCTCAAAGGCCAATTATCAGCAACATAACATATTCAAATAGGAAAAATACATAAGAGTAAAGCAATTATCTCATGTACATTAAGTCAAAGATAATAAACCCAAAATCACATATGTTACATTGACCAGAGCACGAAAAGACTACCTAGTTAGTACACACAAAAAGAGTTCTAACCTTCCAAGCTTAAACTCCTCTGAAGCACCACTATCCTCAGTACCTGAGTGATGTTTCAATAGAACATCATTCCAACAGAAGGGTGAGAATTCAAATCATTATAAATGAATATAATAATAGGAAATGCATAACACAACAACAATATATTCCCGGAATTCATCACGCTTCATATAAACATGCATCACATTTACTTTATCAAAAATCACATGTTTATCTCATACGACATAACATCTCAAATCAAGTAATCATGTTCAATTACTACAACCATCTATCATATCACGAACATATGTCACAACAAGTTTATGTTCACTCATCATCACCAAGATTCACATATATGCATACCCACAACATCATTCCACACAATCATATCACATAAATTACACAACATTAACAATTCACACCGACACGTGCGACTCAAGTGTGACTCAATGCGATATGCACGTGGATCCCTCCGTTGTCATTTTCGGCAAGTCCATTGTCCATCTTTCGAACTAGATAACCACCTCTAGAGCTCCATTCGGTATTATGCTTTCAAACCCCATTCAACGTTTGGTTTAAGACAAGCAAATAATCTTCACAAGATTACCCGACATTGCCTCTTTTAAAGACTCATACTAGTGTAAGTGTGCAACAATACAAGACTCATGCAAATAAGACGATCGCAACCTCTTAAAATATATAAGCATATCACATCCAACATTGCACAACATACACAAACATGACTTCAATCCCAAATAGTGCATCAATTAGCATACATCATCTTCACATCATTCAATCTCATGTATTCAAACATAGTATAACATGTATTACATCCTCATTCGTCAATTCACATTAAAACACATACACATTTCAAGTATTATTTTTTCATAGGAATTCATCAATAAACCATTCTATACATACCAAATAATTAATCAAAACTCATGATTATTATTCATAAATCAATAGCATGCAAATACATAAGCCAATCCAAGAAAATAAAATATTTTGTTTTTCAGTACAGGCCGCGCTACGCACCCTAGCACCCGCGCAACGCGCGATACGTTTTGTAACTTGGTTTGCGTGTTTTCCAGCAGCGCGCTACGCGCCCTATAACGCACGACGCGTGCACCGCGTTTTCTTCAAAAAAGCTTCTGCGATGACAATAAACCCTTTTTTCCCCATTTTCATCTAAAATCAGTTCCAGTTCAGATTTTACCACAAATTTCATGTTTATATCACATATACAACATATATATTCCATTATAAACATCAAAACATAATTCATCAATCGATTCCATGGATTCTAACATAATCTCTAAAGTTAGGGTTTCTCCAATTCAACATACATACACTAAATCACATGTTATTCACATAACCATTCATAGAACCATATATAGAATCATCATAACATGTTACATTTCATGTAATTTATGGACTAACATACTAATTTCAAGACAAAATCATGAAATAGTAAACTCCCAATTCTAAATCATACAAATCTAACCCCACATACATTACCCAATTATATCCAATTATAATCACATGGATTCACAACCTTACCTTAAATTAGATGGAATCTCTAGTCCTCCCTCTTCAAGAATTTCCTTTCTTTCTCTTCTCTTCTCTTCTAGCCTCCTTTCTTTCTTTTATTTCTAACTTAGGTTTTCTCACATAACCTCTCTTACTATCTCTATTTTTGTTGGTCTTAACCCACCCAATTCCACATTCTAATTAATTAGGCCCATTACTAGGTATTAACTAATCTTCACACATCTACTTAATTATTTAAATACCACACATATTCATATAATCACAAAACACACCAAATAATTAATTATCACATAAATAGTAATTAATAAAAATAAACACCTAATAAATAAATACGGAAATAATAGTGCTTGAGTTTTCCCTCATCCAATTCCAATTCCCTCATGGGTTTTCTAATTTTTCTTGAGCCGAATGTTCCTTTCATGAGGTAGAATCAAATGCAAAAAGAACCAAGTTAAAAGAGTGCTTGAGTTGAAAAATGTAAAGTGTGCAAAGTTATGGTCGTGCCACTGAAAATCAGGTCTAACAATAGGCCAAACATGTTATGAACTTGGTTTTGTGCACAAATGACCTGAAATCCAATCTAAAATTTGAGATTCTCAGAGGATGAATTGATATTTGACCCTTGAAGCAAAGTTATAGAGGACATCAATAATGACATTTGGCTCAAAGAAGCGCCCATAAAAGTTAAAAATCGAGGAAGTTATGATCTTTGGACCAAATGGTGCATGATACTTGATTTTAGGTCAAACCAACATGTACCAACTTGAGAAATTTTCATATAACTTGCATTCCAAGGTTCCTTAATGAAAAAATAAACAACATATGAATGAAACTTTAACGAACCTTGATTAATATTGATGACTTCTTAAGAAATTCATAAAAATGGTAAGGAAATAAACCATGAACCAAATTTGAATCACTTGTGAAAATATGCATCAAATTTGACATTCTCTTGATTAAATGAAGTTGAATGAAGCTTGACATGAAAATTTCCTAACACTATAGGTCATGCCTTGAAGAAAAGGTCATTTGACAAAGAGTTTACCATAACTTTGATTTAGGGGGAGCAAAACCCTAATTCGGAAACCATGTTTGATCTTTCAAAAAACTTCAATCGCAAACCAAGTCGCTTTGAGCCTTTGACCATATTTGAACATGAAACAAACTCTTTAGGCATTAAACACTCTCTTGCTCTTTGATTGCTAACCATATCTTGCACAATAAGAAAAGGAAAGCAACAAACAAACATATTTTATGTTTTGAATGAAGGTTAGCAAAGTTAGATGATAAAATATAAGAAAATAAAGATGCAAAAAGAAATACAAAAGGTACTTGGTGATCTTCCAAAAAAAGATAAATCCAAAGATCAAGGGGATGGAAGAGAACCATGATTATATTCTTGATTGGATGCAAATGAATGATAGGTAGAATCTTAGGGATAAAAATTAGAGTATGACATTCTGCACACTTTATAAAATTAAGATTGTTTGCATCTTCATTTTTCATAAATTTGATATTTCATTTAGAATCCATGGTGGTCACTTGTAAAATTAAACTCCTTGCCCAACTGTGAGCGCCACTTGTTGTAAAAATCAAAAGATTCAAACATATCAAGAATAATAATGTGTGAGACAAAGAATAAAAACAACTACAATATGCACTCTCAAGCAAAAAAATATCTGCCAGCTAGACTGAAAACAAAACCATGATGAAAAAAAGAATATAAAAGATGAGATCAACACATAAAATTATTTACGTAGTTTGATCCAAAATGATATATTCTATGAAGCCATTGTTGGAGGGATTCTGATGACTTTAGGAACATTGGGGAAATGTTTGGCGGCAGAGACAGCCTGAGGAACCAATTCAAAAGTCTGGCAGGGAGTTTCAATAAATTCATCATCCACCTCAAGATACTTGGAATCGTTTACATAGCTCACCACATATTCTTCCTCTCCGTGCACGGTAACAATCTTGCCTTTCACCGGATATTTCAGCTTTTGGTAAAGGGTTGAAGTCACAGCATTTTCCCCATGTATCCAAGGGCGCCCAAGCAGACAGGAGTAAGCGGGATGGATGTCCATCACATAGAATATAGTGTTAAAAGTCTGAGAACCCACTCAAATCGGAAGCTTAACTTCTCCGTATACCGTACTCTTCGAACCATCGAAAGCCTTTACTATCACGTCACTAGGTTTCAACACAATTCCTTCGGGGTTGAGTTTGTCCAGCACCATCTTGGGTAGCACGTTCAGAGATGAACCATTATCAACTAGTACATGGGCTATAGTGGTGCCCCTACATTCAATGGTGATGTGCAGGGCCTTATTGTGATTCTTTCCAGCGGGAATCAACTCAGCATCAGAAAACCCAAGATAATTGTCTGTCGTCAGGCTTGCGATACAATTCTCAAATTGATTGACGGAAATATCTTGTGGTACATGCGCAGCTTTTAGGAACCTCATCAAAGCCTTGACATGGGCCTCAGAACAAGTCAACAGTGACAGCATGGATATTTTGGAAGCAGTATGCCCCAATTGTCCAATAACATCATAGTCACTCTTGCGGATAATCTTCAGGATCTCATCCATCTCCTTCCGGGAAGGATTTTCAGTAGTAGTTTCCGCTGGGGTAGGGACAGGTTCGAGAACTGGACCTTTGCCTCAAACATCAGCAGTTGAATTGGGAGTAAGGTCATGAGTGGGAGTAGTAGCTCTTGGAGAGATTTCCGGGGAGAACACTCTTCTGCTTCTCGTATCTTTACTAGTCCCTGGAATATTGTTGACGTCAAGATTAACGACTTCATCCAACCTATCAGTTAAAGGTTCTTGTTTTACATGATTAATGTAGACATCAACACCATAATTCCATGGAACAGCCTTGTCAGAGGAATATGGAATTGGGCCAGGCTTGGTGATGATCATAGGAGCCACACGAGGTTCAGCAGTAATCTTGACGGGGCCCTTGGTAGGAATTCTCATGGAGCCTTGGAAATCATTGACACGTCTTCAATCTTCAAACCACAGGAGAAACCTTCGCACAAACTCTCTACAGAAGGGATCTTTTCAAACATGATAGTGCAACGATCCATCCAGCCTTGAATACCTCTCTTCAGATTCTCACAACCATTGAGTTAGGATGCACATTAATAACAACCTTCATCGCAACCCGGAAATAAACTGGCTCGCAGCAGCTTCTTCTTAATGACCGGGAGAGGAGTTGTCAGGTATCTCACATCATGGACATAGACCACATCCATGATAGCGTTAATAGCTTTGTCATGATTTGGCATAGGAGCAGTAATAACATCGGAGTTTCTAGAGGATCAAACTCGATTTCACCAGCATCTATCATATCCTGAATCTCATTTCTCAACGCCCAACAGTTATCTGCATTGTGTCCAGGACTATTAGAGTGGTATGCACACTTTGCATTAGGATCATAGCCGGGAGATGTAGTGGTGACGTTCTTCGGAGGATCCCTTGTAGTGAACAATATGGCTTTTAACAGGTGTTGTAGAGCTTGGGACAAAGGCATGTTAATCTTTGTGAATTGCCTTCTAGGTGCGTCTGGCCTGCGCTGATACCCTTGTCTGGGAGTCTGCTGAGGTGTTGGTGTAGAGATTAGGACGGCTCCAACAGACTGGTTCTGATCATTCTTATTACAACCCTTCTGACTGTGCACAGCGTTAGACTCATTCTTTCCATGATATGGCTTCTTCGTAGTACCAGAAGTAGCTCCTACTTGAATCTTCCCACTTCAAATACCACTCTCAACTTGTTCCCCAGTCAGTATGAGCTCCGTGAAACCAGAGGATGAACTACCCAGTAGGTGACTATAGAATGGACCGATCAGCGTACCCATGAACATTTCAACCAATTATGTCAGCCAAAGGGGGTTGAACTCTGCCGGCCAAATATCTCCATTTCTGAGCGTATTCCTTGAAACTTTCTTTCGGTCCCATAGTCATGCTTTGCAAATGTGTGCGAGTCGGTGCAAGATTAGCATTGTATTGTTATTGCTTGTAGAAAGCCACAGCCAAGTCTTCCCATGTATGAATGTTGGCACCTTCCAAATTGATACTACCACTCGAGTTGGGTTCCAAATAAGCTCTCTTGAAAGAAGTGGATCCCTAGCATCTTGTCAGCAGTATGAAGCTGAATCTTCCTCACATAGGATTTCAAGTGCAGTTTAGGACAAGAGACCCCGTCATAGTTAGCAAAGTTGGAGTCTTGAACTTCGGAGGGATAACAACTCCAAAGATGAGTCCTAATTCTTCAAAATCCAGCCCAGGTACCTTCTGGGTCTCCATAGCTTTCATATGTTCCTCTAGTTGCTTATACTTCTCTTTAGGATATTCCTCCTCATAGTAGTAGTCCTCTTCTTCCTCGTCTTTCTTAGCAGAACCAATATTGCTCTTTGCATCAGTCTTGATGCTAGCATCATCCTCCTGTTCATTGTCTTCGGGAATTTTAACTTCTTTGGCCTTTTTGAGAGGGCCTCTGAATCTTCTTCCCATGTTGAAAACACATACCGGCTTCTTGGTCTTCTTCTCCTTCTTAGTTAAAATGGCCTTCAACTCCTCTTGCCCCTTGGATAGGTTCAGAATCAAGGCTTGAAACTCAGTATTTTGGGCCTGGAGATTCTTGACAGATTGTTCGAGATCCAATTCCTTACTAAAATAAACAGCGGAAAGATGAGAGACCTGTTATTGAAACCTGTGATGCAATGTTATGAATGGTATGCTTATGTGTATGCAATGTTTTCAAGGACCTTAAAATTTAAATTTGTTTAAACAAAGAGGAAAAAGAACTTTTATTAGTAAACTGCAATAGTTGTTTTTGCCCCTTTTTGGGCTTACAAAAGGAAAAAGGGAAGAATAAACAAAAACTATATTATAATAATAAAAAACTTCTTCAGGTCTCCCATGGACGCCTCCTTTTTGCTCCAAGAAAGGTATTGACGCTTTGCTCTGCATGAAGTTACTTTGTGAGCTCTAGCACTTGCTTTTCTTTAGCACGAAACTGAGCCTCAAAAGTATCTCTTTCCTCTTTCAACTGAATCTAGGATCTTTGCAGCTCCTCCAAATCGGTAGGCATGTCTGGATGAAGAATAACCTGAGGAACATCTCCTTCGAACTCGGGTTCAACAATTACTGGCCGGACAGCAGGGTATGCCATCCCAAGTCTTTGAGCACGAGTGCGTACCCATCTGAGATAAGGTTCCAAAGGAATGGTATTCTTCTGCCCCCAGCTCTTGCTATCAACTTTGTATACTTTATTCCAAGCGCGTATGAACTCATGGCGCCAATCTTGAGCATCCTCTTCGTAGTTGAAGACAAACCCTCTAATAATCATGTCATGAGGACCTTCCCTACGAGCATAACCAAATTAACGTAGAGCCAATGAAGGGTTTTAAGTGATTCCCCGTGTAATGAGAAGGAGTGACACATTAGGAAATTTCCCACAGTGATCGATAATAGTGACGTACTCTTGAGACATGACGCGCCAATGGATATCTGAATGAGAGAGTAACATAATCCTTCGAGGCCAATGCATCTTTTGCTCATTCCTTAACACTGACCAGGGAAGGTGCAAATAAACCACCTGGCTAGTAGAGGTGTGCAACACATGAGGGTTCCTCGCTTCCTGATAGTACGGGTGTGAAGCGAGTGCAGAATATCTCCGAGCAAAGTAGGTACCGGATTGCGAGTCAGAAAGATCTTGATAGTGTGTACATCTATGAACTGAACTGGATTAGGAAACAACACCAAACCATAGATTAATAAAGCCAGTATATCTTCAAAAGCATGGTAACTCATAACTTTCAGGAATGATCGAGCTTTCTCAAATAAGAACTTGGTCAAGACCTCTTAGACCTTATTCCTTGTTTCCCAATTAGAAGTAACGTCTGATCTCTTCAAATGTAGTGCAGCATCAATGGTCTCGGGCTTTGGAACATCCTCCAAACCGGTGAAGGGTAACTGATCAAGGATAGTTATACCAAGTAAATCCGAGAACTCCTCCATGGTGGGTACCAATTGATAATCCGGGAATGTGAAGCAATGATGTTCAGGATCAAAGAACTGGAATATGACTCTCATCATATCTTCTTCAAACTTAGAGGTGACCAGTCGGGGTAGATAACCATGTCTGTTGGTGAATTGAGAATCTAAAGGAATCTTTGAAACCAACTCCTTAAGCTCAGAAGGTATCCCCATAAAGTTGATTCGGTTGTAATCCTTAGTAACAGAAGCCATGACCATCAAAACAGAACAAAGATAAATTCCTAGGTCCTTGAAATCGTTAGTGAAAATGATATGCTTATGATGTCATGATGCTAAGTAGATAAAAAACACAAGCAAGTCACACAAAATCCTTAGGTTAAAAGGCTTGCATGAAGTCCATAGGTGCATACCTTCCCCTCTTGAAGTTTAGTTGGTTCAACCTGTCCTAAAATAGTAACCGGGTTCTATGGTGCTCATATCCCTGCTCTTTCTCGTGGGCATTATCTCAACATGGCGCTCGAACGGCCAGCCAAAAACATCCCTATAGGCCAAAGTCAAGTTCAACTATGGTTCTAAGGGAAAATTAGTGCTTAGTGACACCACGCGGCCGCTTAATGTTATCCTCAATCCATTTCAAGGAACATCAGTACCAACCAAAGTGTCGCACTAACATTGACTACCAGGTAAACCATATTGATACATGTCGTACAGTCTCCTTGGTCTATTGTCACATACCTAAGGTATCTCGAGATTCGGGTTAGAATCTTCCACACAAGAACAATCCCAAATAGTACCCTTAAAAATAAAGCAAACAAAGCAAACAATTGAAAACATTAAAGTGATCATAGACTTTAAGGTAACCCCTCTTTTAAGTTATCCCCAGCAGAGTCGCCAGTTCTGTAATACGGTGGGAGAACTGACTTTTAAAATGTGTTGCGGATAGCAAGAGTCACAACTGACTTTTATTTTATCCAATTTAGGAAAGGCAAAAAGAACAGGAAAGACCTTTAAAAGATTTTGAGTTCGGGGGGTACGTTATACAAAGGGAAGGTGTAAGCACCCTTTGTATCCATGGTTATCCATGGGCTCTTAATTGCTTAGCCCACTTGTTTGTTTGAATAGTTTGAAGAGTGTTGTGTGTGTTTAGATAAAAGATTTTTTGAATAAGGACTTTAACTTGTAAATAAGTGTAGCCTTTTAGAAATTGTTTTGAAGTAGGAGGTGTGAAAAGCATTTTGATTTTTAAATTGAGCAAGAAATTAAGAGCACCTACCCTAAGATTGGATCTTTCTTGTTCTTTAAGTCCTTTATTTAAAAGGGTTGTCCATACCATAAGAAGGGTAGGTAGTCTATTCATTGGATGTATCGGGTCATCGAGAATCATCGTTTGCCATAAGTATATCCATACCATAAGAAGGGCATGTGTTGTACCCCAATTTTTGACCACTGAGATCCCACCTCATTTCAAATAGTAGGATCATCGTCATTATCATCATGCATACATCATTTTTCTAACAAAAAAATACCAAAAGATTATTGTTTGTTGCTTGTGTCCCAAGACAGGAGGCTGATCAAGAGGAGACTGAGCAAATTAGGGTTTTGAGACCCACAAAGAAAACCAACATTCCTCTATGATTCAAGGGATTCTCTAATCAATACCAAGGTCCAAGGATGGGTCAATGCAAGACCAATCACCTTCAAGTTCATCAGAAGCTCCAATTAGGGTTTTTGACCTAATTTCACTAGAGGGTTGACTTTTAATCAGAAGATGGTTCCAAGACTCAAAATATGATTCAAGGGCATCCAAATCAACATTATAGTCCATCCATATCATTCATTTTAAAAGGAGAGCTTGATTAATTGGGAAATCACAAAACTGTAGTTCATTTGGAAAAAGTCAACTATGCAAGTCAACCTTTGACTTTTGAGAAAAATAGTCAACTATGGACTTTTAAGGATCCAAATCATCATCGTATGGATATTGAAGACATTTGATCAAAGAAAATTCAAAGAATTCATCAAGAATAAAAAAGTTAACAAAAAGTCAAATTAGGGTTTTTAAGTGTATTTTGACCTAATTAATGGATCTCAAAATTTTGCCTACACTCAAAAATCTCCCAACATGAAAGTTGTAGACTTTGGCAAAACAAACAACTTATCACATTGGAACTTTTTGCAAAAAATGATTATTTTGAGAGATATGGAATTAAGAAGATAATTTTTAAAAGACTTAGAGAAATTTTCAAGTGTTTTACTTGGATTTTTTCTTAACTTTATGGTCATTTTTCTCAATGATCCAAAAGGAGTTTGAGGAAACTTTTAACTACTCATTTTAAGTATGTAGCAAGGGCTTTCCAAAGAGATAAGTAGCATGAAAATCCATGGCTCCATTCATGAGATATGATTTTGTCAATATGGCACCATGAACACTTGAAAATGAAGAAGAACATGAAGAAAATGAAGAAGTTATGAACCAAAACCATTTCAAATGCAAAGATTCCTTTCTTGCAGCCCATATAACTTGTTCAAAGCACCAAACTTAGATGATTTCACTTGCTTTTGAGCTATGATCCATGTGTTTTAAGCATTGTCCAAAGTTTCATTCCATTTTAAGCATAAAGCCATGACTTCCATTCTTGAAAAGTGACTTTTATCACAAAGTCCACTGTCCTTGAGCTTCCAACTTGTTTTTGTTGCATACACCCAACCTAAAGTTCAGACCAAACATGTTTAAAGTGTTCAAAAAATCCAAGCATGCTTGTACCTTCTCTTGGAACTATGGATTTTTCATTTCTTCATGAATAAGCAAAGTGGTACAACTATCACATGTGAACTTCTTTTGATCAGATTTTTCCCTCCACAAACCACAAGTTATGCCTATAAATAGAGGCCTTTGCTTCTGAAATCAAACACACAACAATCCTCAATCTCACCGTCTCACCAAAAAATCCATTTTTTGTCATTTTGCAATTTGCTAGCCATTTTTAGTTACAGAAGTTCTGGGTGCAGACCAAGCATTCCAACAACTTCTAAACATCATTTGCGAGCTATCCATCACTTCCATACACTTCCTAAACACTCCAAACTCAAAATCACCCTCCTACCTCCATTAAAGAGCCAAAAAGAGCCTTAACCTTCCAAAACACAAACCAAACACAAACCTATCAAACTATCACTTTGAATACCTTCTATATACCATATAGAAGCTATTTGAACCATTGATTGGTGACTGTAACACGTGGAACCCCAAGTCTCATATTTATTTTCTATCTTTGTAGGTAACTTCGAGCAGAAGGTTTCAGAAGGTTTCAAGTCTAAGTAATCACCCAGATAGCATCCTTGGAGTCCATAGAAGCTATCCAGAACATTGCAGCCATTTTGTAACACCCCCAGGCACGAGTTTGACCTCCATTTTCATAGGTAAGGAACTTGAATTCGAGCTCTATCATTTAAGCATCATTCCTTGCAGCTCTTGATACTATTCCACTCAGAAAAATGTAGGGAGTAAAAGCCCTAAGGTTTTAGGGATTTATTCTGTGTCTTCATCATTTAATTTTAATTTAAAGTTTTAGGGTTCATACAGATTTTAGAAAAATTTGTGAGTTAGAGTTTAAATAAATTAATAAGTGCTACATTTTTGAAATCCTTGCGAAATTCTGAGCAAAATGATATATTCACATGTTTGATTTGGTTGAGAAACAAGAAAGCTGCATTTTTGAGAAAAAATGTTACGGTAACAGTAGCAAAGAAGAAGATGAAGTTCATCATTTAAATTTCTGGGTCTTTGTTTAAAATATATTCATTAGTTGTCATTCCTTAAATGACTACATCGTTACAGCACAATTGGCAAGCACGCGTACACTTAGTCCTCTCCTCTCAAAGGGTGTGGGTTCAATCCATCCCTTTTGCAATTTGGTGTTTTATTTTTCTCTTTTTTCATTCAGAACTTATTTTCACACATATTGAATTGTTTGGGCCTCATGATCAAAGCACGCACCTGGCTCAGTGACTAAGGTTTTGAGTTGCAATGTGAAGGGCTTACGTCTTCTTTGACTTTCCCATGTACCCTTAGACCAATTCTCTTTTAGAATTTGGTATTTTAATCATTAAAAAAAATCAATTAGGTTTAGGTGTGATTTCAAAACCCTAACTCAAAATCTTCTTGATCTTTGCTTATCCATGTCAAATTGTCTTTTGTTCATGTACATGCACTTGTTGATTTTATCCTTGTATTCTTATATTTGTTATCCATTATATTATCATTGTATATACTTTGTTTACCAACCCTTTCTTTAAAACCTTGGTACTAAGAGGAGATTATTCCCGGTGAAACTACTCTTAATCCATTGACCTTATATTGTTAAAGTTCAACCAACCCCTTTTTTAAACCTTGGCACTAAGAGAAGAATGATTCCCGGCGAAACTACTCTTAATCAATTGACCTTGTTTTGTTAAAGCTCAACACCCAAAACGATTTTGGCCACTTTGGCCCTTTTATTTTCCTTTTAAGAGGAATTACAAAAGCTCTGACTTCCCTATTGTTAAAGGGGTATGTAGGCCTAAGATGCGATGTCTTATCGAGCTCACTTTTAAAAACTTCTTTTCCCATCCTCACACTCTTTTTCAACAAATACACATATGTTTTTTTTCAAAAGAAGTACACAAAAACAATAACATTTTCAAAGAGGTTCCCATGGAGTACCATGGATATAAGGGGTGCTTAAAACCTTCCCCTTGTATAACAAACCCCCTTACCCAAATCTCTGATAAGTTTATTAGTTTTGATTTTAAAAACTTCTTTGGGTTTTAGTCGCTCTTTCTCCCATTCCTTTTTAAAAACAACAAAGCGTGGTGGCGACTCTGTTTGAAACAAATGAGCTAAGTCTTTTCCATGGCTTTAGTCTCACCAATTTCACCGCTACAGAAAAGTGGCGACTATACTGGGGATACTGATCAAATTATTGGTGTATCTTTGAAAGGGTTGACCCTATCTTTGTTTATATTATTGTTTTTGTTTTTGTACATAACCTTTTCATTTTTGTATTTTATTTTCCTATGTGAATATTTGTTATGTTTATTGGGTTGTATTGGGAAAGGGCTTGATTCCCCTTGTGCTGAGACAAATCCTAACCCGGATTTAGAGTGTAAACTATGTCTGATTCATTTTCAGAATAGTTGTTACACGAGGCTACGCTCAGATGAGGTTCTCTTAGATTTTGTTCAAATGAGTATGTTGATACAAAGTTTACAATCTCCAAGTTGGACTGCTTGAGTCTGGGAAACAATAGAACCTTGATCTACAGGTACAAAATAGCCATAGTACTCACCTTTGGGATGGGTAGACCTTTGGCTCCATGCTCGTGACATTGAACCCTTAAACCCATGTTTTTACTATGTTTGCATTCATGCATCCGTGCATTTTAAAACCAAAATATCTTTCAAGGAATTAAAAGAAACTATTTTTGTAAAACATTATAGGAATGGAACTTGAAAGAAGAAAAACCAAGAGGTATACTTTCAAGAAGTCCAAAGATAGAATAGTTAAGAAAGTTTGGATCTTTTATTGTTAATCCTAAGAATTTTTGTGACAAGTATAGAATGTTGTTATCCCTCCTGAGAACCAAGATGATATGGATACTTCACATTGAGATTCCTTAGAATTACTTTTAAATTTTTCAAGCTTTCTTTGTTATTCATGTCTTGTAACTCTTGATAGTGTTTGTACCTTAAGGTGACCTTTGTCACTTTGTAACTCTTTAATGTGTTGGTACTTCGATGACCCTCGATTGTCCTTCAACGACCCTTATCCCTTTATATGTACCAAGGATGCCTTGTTCCTTATTATATTATGTTTACATTTACAAGTTCTTAAATAAATCCTTGAAAGATATTTTGAGATATTTTGAAAATTAAAAAAGGTCTTTTGCATTACATTGCATATCATCTACATCATTTGCATACATCCAGGTTGTTCAAAAATCTCATTCCAAGTGTGTCTTTCAATAGTTTTTCGTCAAACGTCAAACTATTTCCTTAACACAAGTACGGAACTAGAGCTAACAACAGATGAAGAATGGCAGACCAAGAACAACATAACATGGAAGTTAGAATGGAAATTGATGAGTTGTAGACAGACATGACCAAGCTCACAAAGATGTTGCAAGTTTTCATTGCTAGAGGGGAACCTCCTCAAAGAACTGTTGTCTCAGAAGTTACTGATGTCGTTACTAACCCTCAGCCTAACCAAAGGACCACAACTACATGGCTAGAGTTTGGTTTACCTCCGGATTATTCTCCACCTTTTTCTACTACTGCTATGGTTGGCCAATATGCTCAGCCGGTGTTTCAAGCCCCTATATTCACTTAACCTCATCCTGTTGTTCACACTACTGCACAAACTATTCGAGCTCCTTATGAAAATCCTCTCTTTGAGCATCATGCTGCTGATGCCCGAAGTGAAAGTCAAGAAGATTCTATTGAACATGAAGGTGTCCAAGAACAGTTTAAAACTTTAGAAAAGAGATTGAGGGCCATGGAAGGTAATGAGTTCTTCAGCATTGATGCTGGCAACATGTGCTTAGTTTTTGACCTTGTGATGCCTGCAAAGTTCAAGACTTTAGAATTTGAGATATACAAGGGGCATAGCTGTCCTAGAAGCTATTTGGTCATGTACGTCAAAAAGATGGCTGCCTACACCGATAATCAGCAATTGCTCATTCATTGCTTTCAAGACAGTCTTATTGGTGCTTCACTCAAGTGGTATATGGGACTTGAAAGGAACCGTATCCAGTGCTTCCAAGATTTGGCTGACGCCTTCATAAAGCAATACAAATACAACCTCGACATGGCCCCTAACCGTCGTGAACTACAAAACATGTCTCAAAAGGAGAAAGAATCCTTCAAGGAGTACGCTCAACATTGGAGAGAGCTAGCCTCTCAAGTTGAACCACCTCTAGTTGAGAAGGAACTTACAAGCATGTTTATGGACGCTCTCTCACCTTTCGTTTGGGAGAAAATGATTGGCAGTATATCTTCAAGCTTCACAGATTTGGTGACTATTGGCCAAAGGTTAGAAGAAGGGATTAAAAAGGGCAAAGTGTCTACTGTTGGTGAATCTGCTAATGGTACAAAGAAATCCCTTGGGAACTTTCAAAGAAAGAAGGAAGAAACCAATGATGTCTCGAATGAGAGAAGAATGCCTCGTCAAAAGGCCCAATACTATGATCAAACATTTGTAGCCGCTGTTGCTCCTACTGTTAATCCTGAACTAGTTCAAGTTCCTCAACGTCAGGCTGTTGGAGAAAACCAGAACCGCAATAGGACCACTTATGATCCTATCCCCATGAATTACACTGAGCTCTATCCTTTGATGGTTCAGAAAGTTCTAATTACAACCAGGGCTCTTACTCCTCCAAACCCTCTTCCACCCAGTTTCAGGTCTGATCTTCATTGTGCATTCCATCAAGGTGGTGTTGGTCATGATTTGGAAAACTGTTATGCATTGAAGGCTAGAGTACAAGATTTGATGAGGGTAAATATGTTAACTTTCAAGGATGTTGGTCCCAATGTCAAAACTAATCCTTTGCTAGAACAAAATGACTAAAGAGAAAGCATTCTAGAGTAACCTTTCCTAAAGCCAGTGTTTCAGACAGGACAACTCATCCTTGTTGCTGATTAGTCACTAGGCCTTGTTTCTTTATGTTTGTAATTTCCTTGTTTTGTATTGCGTACTGCATTGAACTTTGTTTGTTTCTGAATGATAATTTTAATGAAATGAGCATTGCATGTTTTGATTCAATTCTACTTACTGTTTTCAAATATATATCTTCTCACTTTCTTTATTAAACTTTTACTTATGCAAAGATTAGAGGGAGGATGATGAAAACGAAATAAGGAAGTTAATCCCTCATTCACCCCTTTTGAGCCTAGAAGTTGGAGTTTCTTTCTATACAAAACACCCGTAATTTTAACCTGGGGCAGGGTAATTCTCAGTTAATTTGGTCGTGCATTCAATTACAAGAGAATCATTCCGTACACCTTTCAATAAGGGTTTCAATCACAAGCTTTCCTCCTCACACATCAAAGAAATGTTGGAGATGACAATCAAAGCCAATGATGATTCGTCATTAAGCAAGGCAGTCACTATCTTCCCAAGAAATATAAAAGGGAGAATCAAAGAAAACGCCCGATAAGTCAAAACCTATAAAGGAGACTTAGGAAAAATTGGGGCATCCCGCTGACTGTAAGATCAAAAGAAACAGTTCAGGCAAAATTTAGGGATATATAAAAAAAATCAAAAGAGAAGTCAATAAATTCCTAACAATCAACAAAATGTTGTTACCATCAAAAGGAAGAAGTGACCACCATCTCAAAATTCTCTTAGCCTGGGAGCCATCATAACTATCACAAGTACAATTCTTAAAGTCTCTTAGAACCTGAATGCATAAGTTGAATTAACTGAGCGTAGGACCCTAGATCATCACGAAAAAGGGGGTGGGTCATTATAAAAATTTGAGCCTTATATCCTTTGTTTTTGAAACCGTGAACCGAGCCACATTACAACCCTCAAAAGACCTAATTGAAGCAAGGTTTATTTTGAAAGCATACTACAACAAGGTTGCGTAAACTGACTCCCAAGAGATTTTCCAATCACTTGTTTTGATATCATGTTTGTGCTTCTTTTTCACTTTAAATATATAAACCATTGTGTTTTGATCAGTGATTCATCTATTGTATAATGATTTTGTTTTCAAAATTTGCTCGAGCATTGCATTAAAATTACCATTTTTGAAATGAACATTATATTTGCGAGTAAGAACTCATTTTCAAGGAAATTTAAAACAGTCGAGAAACTTGATTAATGATCATATCAGTGGCACGTTACTTCAAGGTCCTTTTGTTCAAAGATTGTTCAACTCAAGATTTGTTGATCAGAAGATCCCTTCAAGAATCATACGGGGGCAAGCTTTCCCGCAATCATTTCAAGAACCGAAGCCATGATCAGCTTATCCCCATCAACAGTCAAATTGAAGCCATGATCAAGCCTACAACAATCAGCCAATCAGGGCAATCTTCTTCAGTAATCCCCAAGCATGGTTTATTGGTTCTTCTCAGAAGATTATCAGTTTGATACAGTTACTAGTGTGACAATAGATATGTTCAAGCGTCTTCCATAGTAGAGTTGCCAAAGCTCCCCATGTTGAGGAATCAGTGTTCCGATCTTGAAAAGAGTCTACCTCAGTTGTCACGAATAAATTGCATTACATTGATCATTCATCATGCATAGAAAAATTCAATGTCATGCATAAAAATAAATTTCATGCTCATTTATATTCTTTCAAGTTTCTGTTGCTATCAACATCTTACCTCGAGATCTAAGTCCAACTTATTTGGCACCTACCAAAACAAACATCTGTCTGTATTATCCAGTGCTATTCCTGGATGTTCAATTTTTCTCTTGCGTCCAATGCTATTCTTGGATGTCTTATCTCTTTTCTCCAGTGCCACTCCTGGATGTCATTTCTCACTTCATTCAATGCCATTCTTGGATGTTGTGATTCTTTTTCTCTAGTGCCACTCCTGGATGTCATTTCGCACTTCATTCAATGCCATTCTTGGATGTTGTGATTCCTTTTCTCTAGTGCCACTCCTGGATGTCATTTCTCACTTAATTCAATGCCATTCTTGGATGTTGTGATCCTCATTTTATTCAATGCTATTCTTGGATATCGTGATTCCTTTTCTCCAGTGCCACTCCTGGATGTCATTTCTCACTTCATTCAATGCCATTCTTGGATGTTGTGATCCTCACTTTATTCAATGCTATTTTTGGATATCGTGATTCCTTTTCTCTAGTGCCACTCCTGGATGTCATTTCTCACTTCAGTCAATGTCATTCTTGGATGTTGTAATCCTCACTTTATTCAATGCTTTGGATATCGTGATTCCTACATTCAATGCCATTCTTGGATGTCTTTCCTTACTTTATTCAATGCTATTCTTGGATATCGTGATTCCTTTTCCTTT
The DNA here is from genome assembly GCF_029867415.1 of Vicia villosa. NCBI lineage: Eukaryota > Viridiplantae > Streptophyta > Magnoliopsida > Fabales > Fabaceae > Vicia > Vicia villosa. The sequence goes on along the minus strand of NC_081183.1, from coordinate 60,758,748 downwards.
CATCCAAAACCAGTAATTGCATGTCATATTTCCTGCAAATTTTAGAGTCTTGCATTCATGTCATACATGTGGGCTCTCAAAGTCCAAATTGTGCTATCATTTTGTATTTAAGTCCCTCCTACCATGCTGAGACAAAGATTCCCATCTTCCCCTCATCAGATATCATGAACTTAAACAGGGGCAGCTGTTGTACCCCAATTTTTGACCACTTAGATCACACCTCATTTCAAATAGTAGGATCATCATTATCATCATTATCATCATGCATACATCATTTTTCTAACAAAAAAAATACGAAAAGATTGTTGTGTGTTGCTTATGTCCCAAGACAGGAGGCTGATCAAGAAGAGACTGAGCAAATTAGGGTTTTGAGACCCACAGAGAAAACCAGCATTCCTCTATGATTCAAGGGATTCTCTAATCAATACCAAGGTCCAAGGATGGGTCAATGCAAGACCAATCACCTTCAAGTTCATCAGAAGCTCCAATTAGGGTTTTTGACCTAATTTCACTAGAAGGTTTACTTTTAATCAGAAGATGGTTCCAAGACTCAAAATATGATTCAAGGGCATCCAAATCAACATTATAGTCCATCCATATCATTCATTTTAAAAGGAGAGCTTGATTAATTGGGAAATCACAAAACTGTAATTCATTTGGAAAAAGTCAACTATGCAAGTCAACCTTTGAATTTTGAGAAAAATAGTCAACTATGGACTTTTAAGGATCCAAATCATCATCGTATGGATATTGAAGACATTTGATCAAAGAAAATTCAAAGAATTCATCAAGAATCAAAAAGTTAATAAAAAGTAAAATTAGGGTTTTTAAGTGTGTTTTGACCTAATCAATGGATCTCAAAATTTTGCCTACACTCAAAAATCTCCCAACATGAAAGTTGTAGACTTTGGCAAAACAAACAACTTATCACATTGGAACTTTTTGCAAAAAATGATTATTTTGAGAGATATGGAATTAAGAAGATAATTTTCAAAAGACTTAGAGAAATTTTCAAGTGTTTTACTTGGATTTTTTCTTAACTTTATGGTCATTTTTCTCAATGATCCAAGAGGAGTTTGAGGAAACTTTTAACTACTCATTTTAAGTATGTAGCAAGGGCTTTCCACAGAGATAAGTAGCATGAAAGTCCATGGCTCCATTCATGAGATATGATTTTGTCAATATGGCACCATGAACACTTGAAAATGAAGAAGAACATGAAGAAAATGAAGAAGTTATGAACCAAAACCATTTCAAATGCAAAGATTCCTTTCTTGCAGCCCATATAACTTGTTCAAAGCACCAAACTTAGATGATTTCACTTGCTTTTGAGCTACGATCCATGTGTTTTAAGCATTGTCCAAAGTTTCATTCCATTTTAAGCATAAAGCCACGACTTCCATTCTTGAAAAGTGACTTTTATCACAAAGTCCACTCTCCTTGAGCTTCCAACTTGTTTTTGTTGCATACAGTCAACCTAAAGTTCAGACCAAACATGTTTAAAGTGTTCAAAAAATCCAAGCACGCTTGTACCTTCTCTTGGAACTATGGATTTTTCATTTCTTCATGAATAAGCAAAGTGGTACAACTATCACATGTGAACTTCTTTTGATCAGATTTTTCCCTCCACAAACCACAAATTATGCCTATAAATAGAGGCCTTTGCTTCTGAAATCAAACACACAACAATCCTCAATCTCACCCTCTCACCAAAAAATCCATTTTTTGTCATTTTGCAATTTGCTAGCCATTTTTAGTTACAGAAGTTCTGGGTGCAAACCAAGCATTCCAACAACTTCTAAACATCATTTGAGAGCTATCCATAACTTCCATACACTTCCTAAACACTCCAAACTCAAAATCACCCTCCTACCTCCATTAAAGAGCCAAAAAGAGCCTTAACCTTCCAAAACACAAACCAAACACAAACCTATCAAACTATCACTTTGAATACCTTCTATATACCATATAGAAGCTATTTGAACCATTGATTGGTGACTGTAACACGTGGAACCCCAAGTTCCATATTTATTTTCTATCTTTGTAGGTAACTTCGAGCAGAAGGTTTCAGAAGGTTTCAAGTCTAAGTAATCACCCAGATAGCATCCTTGAAGTCCATAGAAGCTATCCAGAACATTGCAGCCATTTTGTAACACCCCCATGCACGAGTTTGACCTCCATTTTCATAGGTAAGGAACTTGAATTCGAGCTCTATCATTTAAGCATCATTCTTTGCAGTTCTTGATACTATTCCACTCAGAAAAATGTAGGGAGTAAAAGCCCTTAGGTTTTAGGGATTTATTGTGTGTCTTCATCATTTAATTTTAATTTAAAGTTTTAGGATTCATACGGATTTTAGAAAAATTTGTGAGTTAGAGTTTAAATAAATTAATAAGTGCTACATTTTTGAAATCCTTGCGAAATTCTGAGCAAAATGAAATATTCACATGTTTGATTTGGTTGAGAAACAAGAAAGTTGCATTTTTGAGAAAAAATGTTACGGTAACAGTAGCAACGAAGAAGATGAAGTTCATCATTTAAATTTCTGGGTCTTTGTTTAAAATATATTCATTAGTTGTCATTCCTTAAATGACTACATCGTTATAGCACAATTGGCAAGCACGCTCACACTTAGTCCCCTCCTCTCAAAGGGTGTGGGTTTGATCCACCCCTTTTGCATTTTGGTGTTTTATTTTTCTCTTATTACATTCAGAACATATTTTCACACATATTGAATTGTTTGGGCCTCATGATCAAAGCACACACCTGGCCCAGTGGCTAAGGTTTTGAAACTACTCTTAGTCCATTTACCTTATATTGTTAAAGTTGAACCAACCCCTTATTTAAACCTTGGCACTAAGAGAAGAATGATTTCGGTGAAACTACTCTTAGTCCATTGACCTTATTTTGTTAAAACTCAACACCCAAAAAGATTTTGGCCACTTTGGCCCTTTTATTTTTCTTTTAAGAGGAACTACAAAAGCTGACTTCCCTATTGTTAAAGGGGTATGTAGGCCTAAGATGCGATGTCTTATCGAGCTCACTTTTAAAAACTTCTTTTCCCATACCCACACTCTTTTTCAACAAATACACATATGTTTTTTTTCAAAAGATGTACACAAAAACAATAACATTTTCAAAGCGGTTCCCATGGAGTACCATGGATATAAGGGGTGCTTAAAACCTTCCCCTTGTATAACAAACCCCTTACCCAAATCTCTGATAAGTTTATTAGTTTTGATTTTAAAAACTTCTTTAGGTTTTATTCGCTCTTTCTCCCATTCCTTTTTGAAAACAATAAAGCACGGTGGCGAATCTGTTTGAAACAAATGAGCTAAGTCTTTTCCATGGCTTTAGTCTCACCAATTTCACCGCTACAGAAAAGTGGCGACTCTGCTGGGGATACTGATCAAATTATTGGTGTATCTTTGAAAGGGTTGACCCTATCTTTGTTTATATTATTGTTTTTGTTTTTGTACATAACCTTTTCATTTTTGTATTTTATTTTCCTATGTGAATATTTGTTATGTTTATTGGGTTGTATTGGGAAAAGGCTTGATTCCCCTTGTGCTGAGACAAATCCTAACCCGGATTTAGAGTGTAAACTTATTATAGGAAAATGGTATAGTCATTTTGATCTCGAGGGAGTAGTCCCAAAGAAGTCAATTTGAGATCCATCGCTCAGTGGAGGCCTCTTTGGAAGTAACTTTGTTGACCAAGTAGTTGGGAATACACCGTTGCATTCAACTAGGGTGTAGAAACTGGGGACCTAGAAAACCATAACCAATCTTGGCCATTAAGATGAAGTGTGGAAACTGTGTCTGATTCATTTTCAGAATAGTTGTTACACGAGGCTACGCTCAGATGAGGTTCTCTGGGATTTTGTTCAAATGAGTATGTTGATACAGAGTTTACAATCTCCAAGTTGGGCTGCTTGAGTCTGGGAAACAATAGAACCTTGATTTACAGGTACAAAATAACCATAGTACACACCTTTGGGATGGGTAGACCTTTGGCTCCATGCTCGTGACATTGAACCCTTAAACCCATGTTTTTACTATGTTTGCATTCATGCATCCATGCATTTTAAAACCAAAATATCTTTTAAGGAATTAAAAGAAACTATTTTTGTCAAACATTATAGGAATGGAACTTGAATGAAGAAAAACCAAGAGGTATACTTTCAAGAAGTCCAAAGATATAATAGTTAAGAAAGTTTGGATCTTTTATTGTTAATCCTAAGAATTTCTGTGACAAGTATATAATGTTGTTATCTCTCCTGAGAACCAACATGATAAGGATACTTCACATTGAGATTCCGTAGAATTACTTTTAAGATTTTCTAGCTTTCTTTGCTATTCCTGTCTTGTAACTCTTGATAGTGTTTGTACCTTATGGTGACCCTTGTCCCTTTGTAAATCTTTAATGTGTTGGTACTTCGATTACCCTCAATTGTCCTTCAATGACCCTTGTCCCTTTATATGTACCAAGGATGACTTGTCCCTTATTATATTATGTTTACATTTACAAGTTCTTAAATAAATCCTTGAAAGATATTTTGAGATATTTTGAAAATTAAAAAAGGTCTTTTGCATTACATTGCATATCATCTACATCATTTGCATACATCCTGGTTGTTCAAAAATCTCATTCCAAGTGTGTCTTTCAATAGTTAATCGTCAAACGTCAAACTGTTTCCTTAACACAAGTACGGAACTAGAGCTAACAACAGACGAAGAATGGCAGACCAAGAACAGCATAACATGGAAGTTAGAATGGAAATTGACGAGCTGAAGACAGGCATGACCAAGCTCACGTAGATGTTGCAAGTTTTCATTGCTAGAGGGGAGCCTCCTCAAAGAATTGTTGTCTCAGAAGTTACTGATGTCGTTACTAACCCTCAGCCTAACCAAAGGACCACAACTACATGGCCAGAGTTTGGTTTACCTCCGGATTATTCTCCACCTTTTGCCACTACTGCTATGGTTGGCTAATCTGCTCAGCCGGTGTTTCAAGCCCCTATATTCATTGAACCTCATCCTGTTGTTCACACTACTGCACAAACTATCCGAGCTCCTTATGAAAATCCTCTCTTTGAGCATCATGCTGCAGATGCCCGAAGTGAAAGTTATGAAGATGCTATTGAACATGAAGGTCTCCAAGAACAGTTTCAAACTTAAAAAAGAGATTGAGGGCCATGGAAGGTAATGAGTTCTTTAGCATTGATGCTGGCAACATGTGCTTAGTTTCTGACCTTGTGATGCCTGCAAAGTTCAAGAGTTCGGAATTGGAGAAATACAAGGGGAATACCTGTCCTAGAAGCCATTTGGTCATGTACGTCAGAAAGATGGCTGCCTACACCGACAATTAGAAATTGCTCATTCATTGCTTTCAAGACAATCTTATTGGTGCTTCACTCAAGTGGTATATGGGACTTGTAAGGAACCGTATCCAGTGCTTCCAAGATTTGGCTGATCCCTTCATGAAGCAATACAAATACAACCTCGACATGGCCCCTAACCGTCGTGAACTACAAAACATGTCTCAAAAGGAGAAAGAATCCTTCAAGGAGTACGCTCAGTGTTGGAGAGAGCTGTTAGAACAAGAATTGTTCTAATCAATATTCTGTGTTTTAATGATAACATTATGTATGAATTTTGTATTAGATAATGTGGTACTATAATCCTTTGCATTTTCCATTTCAGGTAATATATATAGAGTATGCACAAATCAGCGCTCAAAAGCAACTGACTCAGAAGGTTCTGGATGGCTTCATCAGAACATGCTCTGGCAAGACATCAGAAGATGGTCAAGCAGAATCAGAACATGAACTGGAAAGCATCAGAAGAATGAAAGTCAGAAGAACAAGCTCTAAAGTTCTGATGGTATCACGCTCAAGCTCTTCAAAGTCAGAAGACAGAAGATGCTCTGCACCAAAGCTGACGACTCTGATATTCAAACATTGTTATCTACAAAATCTGAGTCCAGAAGAAAGTACAAGATGAAAGGCCGAAATGTCTAATCTCTTACTGACAAAAGGAACGTTAGAAGCTACAAAAGGCAAAGTCAGTAAAAGCAGCAAAAGCAAGGCTCGAGGTAGTTGACAAAAGTGTGAAACATTAAATGCAGCGTTGTACTATTCATGCAAAACATTAAATGCTCCCAACGGTCATTTCCTCTCAACGCCTATAAATAGAAGTTCTGATCAGAAGCAATGTAGAACACTTGCGCAAACATACATAATTGCTGTCAAATTCAAAAGCTTACGAACTTCATCTTCAACCTCACAAACTCTTGTAATATTTAGTGAGTGTTAAATTTAGAACTTAAGAGAAATATCACGGTTGTGATTACAGCTTTATTAGAAGCAAATCTAAACTCTTGTAAACTTTATTTTTACATTGATTGTAAAAGATTTCCTAGAGTGATCAAGTTGTGATCAGGATACTCTAGATGACTTAGAGTGTTTCTAAGTGGATAACCGTTGTAATCAGTTGGATTAGTGGATTAAATCCTCAATTGAGGTAAATCACTCTAAGGGGGTGGACTGGAGTAGTTTGGTTAACAACGAACCAGGATAAAAATCATTGTGTTGATTGTTTTATCTTCTAAGTTTTTGAGATACACTTATTCAATTCCCCCTTTCTAAGTGTTTTTCTATCCTTCAAGAACTAGCCTCTCAAGTTGAACCACCTCTAGTTGAGAAGGAACTTACAAGCATGTTTATGGACACTCTCTCACCTTTCTTTTGGGAGAAATGACTGGCAGTATATCTTCAAGCTTCATAGATTTGGTGACTATTGGCCAAAGGTTCGAAGAAGGATTAAAAAGGGCAAAGTGTCTACTTTCAAAGAAAGAAGGAAGAAACCAATGATGTCTCGAATGAGAGAAGAATGCCTCGTCAAAAGGCCCAATACTATGATCAAACATTTGTAGCCGCTGTTGCTCCTGCTGTTAATCCTCAACCAGTTCAAGTTCCTCAACGTCAGGCTGTTGGACAAAACCAGAACCGCAATAGGACCACTTATGATCCTATCCCCCTGACTTACACTGAGCTCTATCCTTTGATGGTTCAGAAAGGTCTAATTACAACCAGGGCTCTTACTCCTCCAAACCCTCTTCCACCCGGTTTCAGGCTCTGATCTAAATAAAAAACCTTAACTATTTAACCTAATTAAAATTATTAAATCTAAAAAAAAAAACTCAATTTTATAAAAAACTTAATTTAAAAAAAAAACTTAATTTTATAAAAAAAAACTTAGTTTTAAAAACTTAATTTTATTAATTAAATAAATTTTATTATTTTAATGAAAAAAAGTTAAGTTTAAAAAAGAAAATAAAATTATTTTTAATTAAAGAAAATAAAAAAGCAATTAAAAATTAAATAGAAGAAATAATAATAAAAAAATTTAAAAAACTAACGCAGTTATCTGGTGTGGTAAGGCCCTGGAGGTACATGGTGGACCTGCACCCTGATGCGCGTTGGATTGGAGACAAAAGAGATCTGATGGCTGATGGGATGAGGGCACGTCGTACACGCGTAAGCGAGAAGCACCAGATGGGAGAACGCCACATTGTCATCTCCTACCTCCCTCCGTCGTGTTAGCCATGCAATCACCTTTACCTACGGACGACGTCCGTCGCTACATGACCTGCATATGCTAAAATCTCATACAAGCAATATAAATTAAATCTACGGCCATGGACGAACTCCTCTCATCATTCTGAGTCCAATGATGGTCCTCTTGTTGACTAATTCTACCTGTAGCTAAAAACCCTAAAACGGAGCTCAAAACCCTAACAATGGCATATCATTCATGCAAGCGTATAAACACAATTAAATTTCCAAAAACATACATAGCATCACGTTAATCACAAATATACAATCAAAATTTGTTTATGATGCACAAATCATACAGATCGAGTTAAAATAGGAATGTGCAAACCGTGACGAATTGAGAGTGATTCTGAATGCTTCAGCCTTCGTGAACGATTGGAATTCCTTCAGTGATCTCCCAGGAACGTGTTGGATGTAACACCCTTCTAAACCCCACGGAATTTATAAAATAATTTTCAGAGTAAAACATGAAAACAAGGGTGCCACAATTCAATTTAAAACAAATTCATCATATATTCATTGTCATGCTTTCACTAAGGAACAATTCACCATAATACATAAAATCTCATGTTTACGCAGCGGAAAATTCATCATACGGATAAGCATAACATCATCTATGCAATAATCCACAGAATCTAATACAATAACAACACAGTAGAGTATCATCATAACTCTAAACTAGCGTTCCCCCAGTGTTACAATATCAGAGCATGACACCTGACGCTATACTAAACCCTGACTTATGAGCTAATCCTCACCAAGTCGAAAGCAGCTATCCTCAATCTGAAAATGTCAACAGTAAGGGTGAGTCTCATCACAGTTAACAAATGTTATTGCATCTTAAATAACAACACATCATAGTTATATCATTCACCCAATTTCATCATATTCAGATTATCAGGAACATCCATCATTTACACAAACGTCAACAAAACACATCTTTCGAACAGACAATCATACTCAACATTAATTCAACAAAACACACAACCAACACATCATCGATATTTATAACACTGGAATACTTCCAATCATGTTATAAAAGTATGCATATGTATGAACTGACACTATGCATGTGGTACCAACCTCATCAAATGGGAATAACCCATGACCGATCCAACATCATCAAGATACGGCCCTGCCAGCACAGATTCCTCACAATGGGAATCATGCCCTTCACTGATCCAACACACCCTTATGGATACAGTATCATCAATGCACATGAATGAATGCAACATATACAACATACTTATACCATCGTCAAGTCTAATGAGTAACATCATCAAATACTCATTTCATCATCATCATTAACATCATCGTCATTATCAAAGTATGTTTATATACATTAGCATCATTCAATACAATCAATCATCATCATCATCATCATCATTAAAGAACATACATGTGTCCACATCAATCATCATCATCAATAAGGAGAACACACATGTACCCACATCATTCCAAAACAAATCAATCAACATCATACAATTCTCTACAAATCATCACATCATAATGTTTTCAAAACAACATCTTATATTGTCACATTTCATCATATATGTTGACAATACATCATCCAATCAAACAAATCGTCACATGATTAATATTTCAACATAGCATGTATTTAACACATCTCATCACATATATGTACAATACATCATTCATCAAGAAATAAAATCATATTTAAAAATAATTGGATTCACACCTCATTTCATCATTTAAACACGTAGGTTATCTCATAAGATTCATCGTGCTCGAAACGGCACTAAAAACGGACCTACGGTTCGAAAGTTACACATCATTTAACTTTTCCAAGAAAACAACTAACGCTACAGCACGCGGCGCAACCAAAGTTCGCGGCGCGACCTGAACCATACTAACACGTTCGCGGCGCCAACTTATGCACGCGGCGCGATGCGAGGAAAAAGTACGCCTTCGCGGCGCCAACACTAGGACGCGGCGCGAACTGGCGATTTCGCAGACTATCGGGTCTGCGTCAGATCCTGCGATCTGACTCAATCTGAGTCCAAAACTGACTCTAAACATCATATGCAGGCAGTTAAACATCAATTGCATCACTATTCATCATCACACATCAAAACAACACATAATCTATCAATAATTCATGCAATTTTCATCAATTCATAACCTCTCTAAACCTAACATATGATCCAATTGACTCAACAACATCCCTAATCAATATTATTATCTAAGAACACGATAATAGATGATAACCAGAGAGTCCCCCCTTACCTTAGCCAAGAGTTCTTGATTGGTCTCTCCCTCCATTGCTCCTCTTTCACGTTCTTCGTGTTCCAATTCCTCATCTCTTCTGCTATGCTTTTCACGTTCCTTTCCCTTATTCCCAATTCTTATTATTTTATAAAATAAACTTTAATTGGAATAAGACCTTTACTAACATAACACCCCCTCATTCCTTAACATCACACATGGCCCATCACCATAAACCATCCTTCTTCCAATTAAATCCCACAAACCACCAATAATTCTAATTATTAAATTAAATTTCCATTTAAATTAAAAATTAAAATATACGGGTGTTACAACTCTCCCCCACTAAAAGAGTTTTCGTCCTCGAAAACATACCTCCAGTAACCAGCTCGTATAAGAGTCCTCCACCTGACTCTTCAGCTCCCAATTAACATTACCATCGGTCTATCCTCAAAATCCATCTGACATAACCAACAGGAAACATGTTTCATACATCCCAATCCCAGTTCTTACGTCACATTTGACCATCCAAGGTGTACCACTCATAGTATCTCCAAAAGGTTAACAACAATAGAACTTAAGGTACAACCTATACCATACGCTCAACAACTGAGTAATACAATTACACAATCCTTAGTATGATCACACTTGATCCACAATGCAGTAATGCATTCCATATTCAAACGTACCAACCTGAAACACATTTTCTCGTTTGCGTGATAAAGTAATACTTACACTTTTCACCAACTGCTTCCTTCAAGAAAACTCAATAATAGTATTTTTCATACCATTGAATTCAAATTATCTGACTCCTCTTAAGTCACACCATCAACTATCCAACACTTTACATTCTGCTTCCGCTACACTACTCCGATTACTCATTACAATCATCTACACCAATTAGATTTCTTAGTTTTGCCCAATTCCAACTCTCTTTACTCATTCGTTTAAAATCCTCCTTTACCATACATGGTATTAATTTACCACTTAGCAATACTTATACTCATTCAACAACAAATTCCTGAGTTACTGCATCTATTAAGACATTCCAATCATCGGAACGAGTATACATGAGTAGTTATAACCACACTCATCAACCTCAATATACCATTGCTTACAAAATAACTCAACTGAGTCCCACTCTTCTCCAAGAATTAAATCAACTTCATCCTTCATAAAGTATATTTCCTCATTATATATGAAAATCTACAATAACACCTTTCACAACACAAAATTATTATAGCATCATATAGTATCAACTCATCGTCTTAACTTCGCCGATTGCATACTCGTCAACCACGTACAACCATAATAACATGTTCATCATCTCGGAAATTATTCAAAAGGGTTCTAATTCCCCGACACAACATCTTTACATCCACTAGACTCTAAATCCAACATATAGATTAATACATGTTCTCTAAGTAGGCTCCCGACATATTAATTCCTCACTGTCCACGAGTAGTACTCATAACACAACTCCACATCACACTTTCGCTACACGACTCTGATTACCCATCTTAGGTCATCATCCAATATATTGCACTCTTTCATATTCACTTCTCCATAAGTTCACACAACATAGTGAGTGATTATTCTCACGGCTTAGTATTCATCACATCTTAAACCATTAAGGTAACAAACAAGTTCATCCCACCTATATGATTTCCGTCTACTACCAACAAGAGATTTAGGGTGATCAAGTCCTAAATTTGTCAATATTAGTTGAAAATCATACTTAAGCATAAACCGTCGTTACTACATAATAGTGTCCCTTCCGAGTTTGCACCCAAACTCATTAACATCGTCATAATCCAATAATTCACTACGGTGTCCTTCTTCTAGGATATTCTTCAGAAGTTCAAAACATCAGTTACGCAAATCCAATCACTCAACCTCATTATACTATTCTCGTCGATTCCGAATTCACCGCCTTTACCTTGGTAATTCAAAATCAACCTATCGATCAACTCAACATCATCTTTCTGACCTTCTCTAATCTCTTCAAGAATACTACTAGTCACCTTCTAGCATACCCAATCTAACACTATTAGGAGTGCCTTTACATACCAACTCAAGTCTTAAAATTGTCCAATTAAATCCAACTCATTCATCATTAGCACCGACATTTTAAAGACTTCTTACGCAACCCAAAAGCACAACATTTTCCTCATTAGGATGGTAATTCAAACCAACATCCTAATCCAAAAATATACTCTAATCATCTCTACTGCCTCATATTAAGCCCTTTCTGATCAAAGAGGTACTTCAACTCTTATGATCACTAAACACTTCGAATTTTGAACCATACAATTAGCCTGCAAGACCAAGACAACATTCATAACTCGTGGTTTTAATCCAAATTCTATTACATCCTTCACGTCCAAATATCATCCCACTCGGAATCTCAACAAAGTCTTCCTCACGTCAACAAATGTTAGAAATTCCCTACAATTCTTCTTTTATACTTATCGTTATTTTGCCATCACAAATACGATTCCAAGAGTTTTAAAGTTTATTCCATCTTTACTACTAATTCTCTTCTCACTAAAATCCATCGGTACTCAAGTCATCTTTATCACCGAACATCTCGTCAATTAATTCATCGACAACATATTCTACTCAATTCTGTTTCAAACAAACGCGGTAGTAGGCATTCTTATTCAACAAGTTTCACGCTTCCATAACCGACTTCAGAACCTTTTCTCATAGGGTCACTCTACTGTATTTATAACTCTACCATAAATTAGAACACAATCCCTCCTCTTCGTAGGTTCAAACGGCACATCAATCCGACACTCGGAACTCAAGATATGAATCTTCCAATCATTGCCCGAAAAATGCAACACTGACATCATGCAGCGACACTCTATACAATATATCCAAAGCTCCTCAACTGATAAATTCAATTCTTAAAATTACTTCTCAACAAGCCTTCCAATTATTCCTTCAATCCGTTCAACACTGACACTGATATCCCGTGCAGTACCAATAAACAAGTCTAGTTATAAGAACAAGAGTAACCGTAACTTCACCTCTTGCCAACGTAATCCTGTCACAATTAATTATCTTACAGCTGTTGCAACCATTTTTATAACAAAGTTCATCTCGTTAGCTTTCCGACGCTTCAAACGGAACTCAATTCTGGTGTCCAGAACTCCAGTTATGAATTTTCGAAGTTCCGCAGCTATTCAGCAATTTTCCTGCGTTTTGCTTACGAAAATCTCTCTCCAAAACTCATTCTCTTCAACTCTATCACATTCCAAACAGCCCCTTATCGTATCTCTTCACTTCCAAACATCCTTATAACTTAAGCGACACATTCCCCCGCCGAAGTCCGCTTCCTGCAACATCACGACAACAATCCTCATTGCAACTCGTAACTGAACCTCTTCCGAGACGCAAGGCTAATCAACTGACAACTTCGCAGCACACCAGCAGAGCTGACACATCGCAACTCTCCAATCTCCTTCTCTTACAATAACTGTCAATTACCTCTAATCATCTTCCTTCAAGATGTTCCAACTCAATTCCCAGTGAAGTCTTAATTTCAAGTCACATTCAACTCGGGAAACAACAAACTCCGACAACGCTCGCACTGTTTCCAACAACAGCCTACTGAATCAATCATCTTACAACTGAAACATAACCGAGAAGCGGAGCTTCTCCCCCACTTGTTTCAATCCATCACCTGCAACAAACAACCAAGTACCGACAGTGATTCACTCACATGTCGCATACCAAGGAATAAAATGCCGACAATATACAACTGTCGCGCAACTCAACTGACTCAACAATTGGCCGGACGGACCGACCTGCTCTGATACCACTATTGTAACACCCTTCTAAACCCCACGGAATTTATAAAATAATTTTCAGAGTAAAACATGAAAACAAGGGTGCCACAATTCAATTTAAAACAAATTCATCATATATTCATTGTCATGCTTTCACTAAGGAACAATTCACCATAATACATAAAATCTCATGTTTACGCAGCGGAAAATTCATCATACGGATAAGCATAACATCATCTATGCAATAATCCACAGAATCTAATACAATAACAACACAGTAGAGTATCATCATAACTCTAAACTAGCGTTCCCCCAGTGTTACAATATCAGAGCATGACACCTGACGCTATACTAAACCCTGACTTATGAGCTAATCCTCACCAAGTCGAAAGCAGCTATCCTCAATCTGAAAATGTCAACAGTAAGGGTGAGTCTCATCACAGTTAACAAATGTTATTGCATCTTAAATAACAACACATCATAGTTATATCATTCACCCAATTTCATCATATTCAGATTATCAGGAACATCCATCATTTACACAAACGTCAACAAAACACATCTTTCGAACAGACAATCATACTCAACATTAATTCAACAAAACACACAACCAACACATCATCGATATTTATAACACTGGAATACTTCCAATCATGTTATAAAAGTATGCATATGTATGAACTGACACTATGCATGTGGTACCAACCTCATCAAATGGGAATAACCCATGACCGATCCAACATCATCAAGATACGGCCCTGCCAGCACAGATTCCTCACAATGGGAATCATGCCCTTCACTGATCCAACACACCCTTATGGATACAGTATCATCAATGCACATGAATGAATGCAACATATACAACATACTTATACCATCGTCAAGTCTAATGAGTAACATCATCAAATACTCATTTCATCATCATCATTAACATCATCGTCATTATCAAAGTATGTTTATATACATTAGCATCATTCAATACAATCAATCATCATCATCATCATCATCATTAAAGAACATACATGTGTCCACATCAATCATCATCATCAATAAGGAGAACACACATGTACCCACATCATTCCAAAACAAATCAATCAACATCATACAATTCTCTACAAATCATCACATCATAATGTTTTCAAAACAACATCTTATATTGTCACATTTCATCATATATGTTGACAATACATCATCCAATCAAACAAATCGTCACATGATTAATATTTCAACATAGCATGTATTTAACACATCTCATCACATATATGTACAATACATCATTCATCAAGAAATAAAATCATATTTAAAAATAATTGGATTCACACCTCATTTCATCATTTAAACACGTAGGTTATCTCATAAGATTCATCGTGCTCGAAACGGCACTAAAAACGGACCTACGGTTCGAAAGTTACACATCATTTAACTTTTCCAAGAAAACAACTAACGCTACAGCACGCGGCGCAACCAAAGTTCGCGGCGCGACCTGAACCATACTAACACGTTCGCGGCGCCAACTTATGCACGCGGCGCGATGCGAGGAAAAAGTACGCCTTCGCGGCGCCAACACTAGGACGCGGCGCGAACTGGCGATTTCGCAGACTATCGGGTCTGCGTCAGATCCTGCGATCTGACTCAATCTGAGTCCAAAACTGACTCTAAACATCATATGCAGGCAGTTAAACATCAATTGCATCACTATTCATCATCACACATCAAAACAACACATAATCTATCAATAATTCATGCAATTTTCATCAATTCATAACCTCTCTAAACCTAACATATGATCCAATTGACTCAACAACATCCCTAATCAATATTATTATCTAAGAACACGATAATAGATGATAACCAGAGAGTCCCCCCTTACCTTAGCCAAGAGTTCTTGATTGGTCTCTCCCTCCATTGCTCCTCTTTCACGTTCTTCGTGTTCCAATTCCTCATCTCTTCTGCTATGCTTTTCACGTTCCTTTCCCTTATTCCCAATTCTTATTATTTTATAAAATAAACTTTAATTGGAATAAGACCTTTACTAACATAACACCCCCTCATTCCTTAACATCACACATGGCCCATCACCATAAACCATCCTTCTTCCAATTAAATCCCACAAACCACCAATAATTCTAATTATTAAATTAAATTTCCATTTAAATTAAAAATTAAAATATACGGGTGTTACATTGGAATCCTTAAAACGCCTTGAATTGAGCCTATCTCCAAAAACCAGTTTGACTTTCTTTAAGTTTTTTAGAGAGAAGTTAGGGTTCTTGGAGGCCAGAAATTCGTATCCTCTACATTTGGGAGTGTTATGCACTTATAGAGGATTGAATTAGGGTAGGAATTCTGGGCCAAATCCTCTTGAGTCTTGGATTGCAAGTTTTGGAAAATTTGATTTATGAATCTTTCTAATTATGGCCAAATTTTGATCAAGTCTTACCAATACAATTATGCACGAAATTGGATGGAAAATATGATGATTATATGATTTGATTTGATTGGAAATTAAGGCCTAATCAAATCTTCTTGTTTTTTCATCTTTTATTCGATTTAAATCCCTTTTTAAATGAATAAAATTCAAATAAAAATCAAATATTCATGATAAATTCATGGAATTTGGATTGGATATCTTTGATGGCTTGGGGAACAAGATTGGATCATAAAAGATTGGGCTTCTTTTGCAAAAAAATCCATTTTGAACCTTATTTGCTTCATACTTTTCACTCAAAATTAACCAACTTTGACAAGGCATATCTCCCTCATTTTTTAAGGTATAGAAGTGTTCTAGGACTTTTTGGAAAGCTAAAGATGTCCTCTACAAGCCACTTTGGAATCTTTTTTGCATTTGGAGATTTTATCTTGATGATATGGGCTTTGACAAAAAACTGCTTTTGGCTGACTTTCAAAAATGACCTGTAATATTTTGGCTCATATCTCCCAAATGAAGCATTTCTGGCCTTGGCTTTTATGGGACAAAGTTGTAGGAAATTCAATTTCCTTCAAAATAGGCTTTGGTTGGGAAATTTCTGATGTTCCCTGTGAAAGTTATGGCTGGTCAAAGTTCAGTTGACTTTTAGGTCAAAAACCCTAATTTAGAAACTCAGAGTTTTGTTGATTTCTGAACTTTTCTTGATGAATAATGATCAACCCTTGATCAAATGATGAATTTTACTTCAAAATATTGATGTTGACAAAAAATCAGGAGTTTTGACTGTATGTTGACCACAATTGACTTTTAGGTCAAACTAGTCGACTATTGACTTTCTAAGCATTTGACTGAGCAATTTTGTGAATTGAGGCTTGAAACTTGTCATGGATATAATTTGAATTATAAGAAGTCATATGAAGCCCATTTGAGACCTTGATTCATTCATATTCTTTAAGAAATCCAAAACCCTAGTTTGAAAGTCCTTGATTAGGAGGGAGAGCATACAATCCATTCATGATATATCTTGAGTCATTGATTACTAGCTGAGCTTGAGTATGAAAATATGGAGAGAAAATTTTGGGGTATGACAACTATTTCTTGAGTAACCAAGTTGTGGTTAAGATTCTCAAGAAGACGTTTTTTATTGTTCCTTGAGTAACCAAGTTGTGGTTAAGATTCTCAAGAAGACGTTGGCAGTTGCTTTCGTGAGCCAATTGTAATCAAGTTTTGATTAGTGGATTAAGTCCTCGACAGAGAGAGGAGAAATGACCTTGACGGGTGGACTGGAGTAGTTTGAGTTCAAAGGAACCAGGATAAAAATATCCTGTGAATTTTTATTCGTGAAAGAAAACCCCTTATTCAACTCCCCTTCTAAGTGTTTTCGTACCCTTCAATTGGCATCAAAGCTCTTGGTTCTGGGTGCAAACACTTAAAAATGTCAGTAAAAGATCCAAAAGGAAAACACTATGGAAAATGAGAAAAACAACAATGGTTTTTACGAGACCCCCTGTGTTTGATGGAGAAAATTTTGAGTACTGGAAAGATAGAATGGAAAGTTTCTTTCTAGGACAAGATGCTGACCTATGGGACATTGTATTAGATGGTTATACACATCTTGTAGATGCTGGTAAAAAGATTGATAAGAAAAACATAAGTGAGAAACAAAAGAAAGAGTTCAAAAATCATCACAAGGCTAGAACTATTTTGCTGAATGCTATCTCACATGTAGAAAATGAAAAAATCACCAACAGAGATACTGCATATGATATGTTTGAGTGTCTCAAAATAACTCATGAAGGAAATGCTCAAGTTAAAGAGACAAAAGCTCTGGCCCTCATCCAGAAGTACGAGGCATTTATAATGGATGAAGATGAAACCATTGATACCATGTTGTCAATATTTCAAACTCTGACTGCTGGCTTGAGAGTTTTGAACAAAGGATACACCAGAGCAGATCATATCAAGAAGATAATCAGAAGTTTACCCAGAAGATGGGGACCAATGGTTATTGCTTTCAAAGTTGTAAAGAATCTAGATGATGTATCTCTTGAAGAACTTACTAGTGCATTGAGAAGCCACGAGATAGAACTTGATGAAAATGAGCCTCAGAAGAAAGGTAAGTTTGTTGCCCTTAAATCTATTAGAAAATTTGAAACTAAGTCTTTTTAGGCTGAAGAGGAAAGCTCTAGTGACTCTGCACCAAAAGAAGAAGAAGATGATTAATCTCTTCTCTCTAGAAGAGTCAATCAATTATGGAAGCATAAACAAAGGAATTTCATAAACTACAAGAGACCAGGAAATAAAGCAGAATCTTCTAGAAATAAGAAGTCTAGCAGAAAAAGCATTGTATGCTATGAATGTAAAGAACCTGGACACTTTAAGAATGACTGTCCCAAACTGCAAAGAGAAAGGCCAAAGAAATTTTTTGAAAAGAATAAAAGTTTGATGGCCACATGGGATGATTCAGAATCTTCTGAAGTTGAATCTGAATCAGAAGATGAAGATGCCAACTTAGCATTAATGGCTATCATAGGAGATGACTATAGCTTTGAATCAGAAACTGATGAGGTATTCTTTGAACGTACTAGAGATGAGCTTGTAGAAAGCTTATCAAAACTTCTAGAAAACCATAGTAAACTCAGAATAAAATACAAGAAACTTAAAAATAGTTTTGGAGTTGAAACTGAGAAACTTAAAGCAGAACATTCTGAACTTCAAGAAAGTAAAATCTTAAACTCATAGAGGAATTAAAAATTCAAAAAATCTCTAATTCAGATACTGCTTCAAGTTTGAAAGATATTCTAAAAGAATATGACTCTGGTTTTCAAAAATTTCTTGCTAGATTCATAGACAGAAGCAAAATGGCTTCAATGATATACGGTGTTAGCAGAAACAACAGAAAAGGAATTGGTTATGAAACACCCAAAGGGAAAGAACCATATCAAACTAAACCTGTTGATGATATGATTATTACATATAAACCTTTACACACCTAATTTGAATTTGGTCACACACATGACATTAAATACACTTCTTATTCTGAAAACTTTCATGCTAGACCTAAGCTCAAACAAAACTTTAGGCACACTAACACCAAAGGACCCAAAAAGATATGGGTACCTAAGGAGAAAAGAATATATGTTGTAGATATCCTTAGCAGCACAATTGAAACACCGGTCATGGTACCTGGACTCTGGATGCTCGCGACACATGACGGGAAGAAAGCCTATGTTGCAAAGCCTAGAGCTTAAATCTGGTGGAGAAGGTAAGATTTGGAGGAAATAAAAAAGGAAAGATTATCGGTTCTGGAATTATTGGAAATGGTAATTCTCCCTCCATAACTAATGTTCTGTTAGTGTAAGGATTAACACATAACTTGTTGTCCATAAGTCAATTAAGTGACAACGACTATGACATAATCTTTAATCAAAAATCATGTAAAGCTGTCAGTCAGAAAGATGGGTCAATCCTTTTCATTGGCAAGAGAAAGAACACCATCTATAAAATTGATCTTTGTGATCTTAATACTCATAAAGTAACTTGTCTTTTGTCTGTTAACAATGAGCAATGGGTCTGGCACAAAAGATTGGGACATGTTAGCATGAGAAGAATATCTCAGATTAACAAACTCAATCTGGTCAGAGGACTTCCCAATATGAAATTCAACTCAAAACTCTGTGTGAAGCATGTCACAAGGGAAAGTTTTCAAAACCCTCTTTTAAATAAAAAACTATTGTCTCTTCCTCTAGGCCATTAGAACTTTTGCACATTGATCTATTTGGACCAATGAAAACTGCATCAATCAGAGGCACAAAGTATGGATTGGTGATTGTTGATGACTATAGCAGATGGACATGGGTTAAGTTCTTAAAACACAAGGATGTGTCACATTCTGTGTTCTTTGATTTTCGTAACCAAGTTCAAAATGAAAAAGAGTTTAGAATCATAAAGGTTAGAAGTGATCATGGAGGAGAATTCGAGAACAATCTCTTTGAAAAGTTATTTAAAGAAAATGGCATTTCTCAGATTTCTCTTGTCCTATAACTCCCCAACAAAATGGATTGTAGAACGAAAGAATAAAACATTGCAAGAAATGGCCAAAACCATGATTAACGAAACCAATATGGCTAAACATTTCTGGACAGAAGCAGTGAACACAACATGTTATATTAAGAATAGAATCTCTATAAGACCTATTCTTGAAAAGACTTCTTATGAATTATGGAAGAACGGAAAACCCAACATTTCATATTTCATTCCTTTTGGATGTACTTGCTATATACTGAACACTAAAGAACATCTGAACAAGTTTGATTCTAAGGCACAAAAGTGCTTTCTGCTTGGATACTCTGAACATTCAAAAGGTTATAGAGTATACAATACAGAAACTCTGATTATTGAAGAATTAATCAATGCTAGATTTGATGATAAGCTTGATCATCAAAAGCCAAAGCAAGCTGAAAATTTTGCAGATATGGAAGTTCAACTTACAAACTCTGAAGACTCGGAAGAAAAAGACAATTTAGAATATCCTCAAATTACATCATCTATGGAGACCTTGAGAATTTTTTAGGAAACCTCACAGAAAAGATCTTCTAGACTCACCTCAGCACATCCAGAAGATGTTATACTCGGAAAGAAAGATGACCCCATTAGAACCAGATCATTTCTCAGAAACAATCAAGAATATCTATGTGGATTAGTTTCTATGGTTGAGCCAACTTCTGTTGATGAAGCTCTTCAAGATACTGACTGAATTATTGCTATGCAAGAAGAACTGAATTAGTTTACAAAAAAATGAGGTATGGGATCTAGTTCCAAGACCTGATGGATTCAATATCATTGGAACAAAGTGGGTATTCAGAAACAAATTGAATAAGCAAGGAGAAGTTTTTAGAAACAAAGCAAGACTAGTTGCACAAGGATATAGTCAGCAAGAATGTATTAACTATAATAAAACCTTTGCCTCAGTCGCCAGGTTAGAATCTATTAGATTATTAATTTCCTTTGCTGCTCAATATGACATTACTTTATATCAAATGGATGTTAAGAGTGCATTTTTAAATGGTTACATAGAAGAAGAAGTTTATATCCATCAATCTCTTGGTTTTGAAGATTCAAAATATCTAGAACATGTTTTTAAACTTTAAAAATCTTTATATGGTCTGAAACAAGCTCCCAAAGCTTGGTATGAACGATTAAATTCATTTCTTCTAGATAAATACTTTACCAGAGGAAAAGTGGACACAACTTTATTTCGTAAGACATTTAAAAATGATATTTTAATTTGTCAAATATATGTAGATGATATTTTATTTGGAACATCTAATGTTTCTCTTGGAAAAGAATTTGCTAAGTCCATGCAAGCAGAATTTGAAATGAGTATGATGGGAGTACCTATTCTCTATCAAGTTTCTAACTAAGAGGGAGTGTCACTCATTCATTTTCGATACTCACTTATCTGAAATTTTTATTTATGCTTTTTGATTTATGACAAAAAGGGGGACAAAAAGTGAAATTTTGACCTGATTAAATATAACAATTATGAGACTAAGTCTCAAACATTTCTAATAAGTGTACAAGTACAAAAAGTTGTTTTTCTTTCTGAAAGTATGCAGGAAAACATATTCTAAAATAAAATCTGATAGATCTTCTAAAGAAGCACTCTGAAAAGAAAAACAAGTTAATCTTCTGAAGAAGTACGCTGGAGAGAAAAATATACTCAGGGAAGTTATCTCTTAAAGTTTTTCTCTAAGTATTTATTTAAGGGGGAGATTATACATCTCAGGGGGAGATTTTTTTTCTAAACACATAATTTCAGATCAGAACTTAAATGTTTTGTCATCATCAAAAAGGGGGGGATTGTTAGAACATTGTTTGATTCTAATCATATCTTAGAGTTTCGACGATAACAATTAAATAAATTTTGTATAAGTAAATGCGGTACTCTAATTATATGTTTCTTATTTCAGAAGAAGTTCTAACTCAAGTACCATCAGAACATGAACTTTATGTAAAGTTGAACAAACAAAGAAAGAAAAGTCACGCTGAAGTTCAAGAAGTTCTAATGTATGAAGACTTCGAAATGCACTAACCGCTGTAGACAAATTCTGATAGAAGTTATTTTCACAAAGTCAAGACAGAAGTTGTGAAGAAAAGGAAAAACAAAATGCAAAGTTCTGATACAAGATAAAATACCGTTAGAGACATATAATGATTAAAAGACGGCTGAAGCATTTATGAGGAACAAATATTAAGAAGCATGCAAAACACATATAACCAAAATGACACACAACATTTATTACAAAACAACTTACAAGAAAGCAACGGACAACAGTTTCCAAAGGCTATAAATAGAAGATCAATTTGAAAAAGCTATACGACGCTCACTTACAATACAACACATGAAAAAAAAACATGAACTCTTATGCTGGAAAAAAATACGTCGTTCATGTTATCATACTAAAGTCATATCCATTGTACTTAAACATAGTGAAAAATCACAGTTGTGATATAGCTTAGATTAAGAAGCATTAAGTTCACTAGTTTGAAGTTATTCTTGTATATTGTTTCTTGAGTAACCAAGTTGTGTTTAAGATTCTCAAGAAGACGTTGTATACTATTTCTCGAGTAACCAAGTTATGGTTAAGATTCTCAAGAAGACGTTGTATATTATTCCTTGAGTAACCAAGTTGTGGTTAAGATTCTCAAGAAGACGTTGGCAGTTGCCTTTGTGAACCAATTGTAATCAAGTTTTGATTAGTGGATTAAGTCCTCGACGGAGAGAGGCGATATCACCTTGACGGATGGGCTGGAGTAGTTTGAGTTCAAACGAACCAGGATAAAAATATCGTCTGAATTTTTATTCGTGAAAGAAAACCCCTTACTCAACTCATACCCTTCAGTGGTCATAAAGTTTTGATTTTTGCTCAAACCGCTGCTGTAGTAAAGGTATTTCGTTGATAAAGTTTTGATTTTTCTATGTTTTAGAGATGCCCTTTTATTTGTTTTAGTTGAATGTATTCAAATTTTTGTGATTATAGTTTAGGGTTTTGATTATTATTCTCTTGTCTCAGAAACAACACTCTTGTCCAGCAAATATGTATAACATATCGAGTTAATAACAAGTACACCCTTTGTATCATGTCTTTGTTTGTATTCATCTATTGTTATTAATATTTTTGATCTTCTGCTTCAGATGGTTCAGCCGCTGGAAAATGTTGGTTGTCGGGTCTTAGAGGTACATATCCATGCCGCACACATTTGTTAGGGTTATGTAAGTTGGAAAAGTTTGACAGCGTTATTTGGTTTTATTTAGGAGAGACCAATAACAAATCTCTTGAGGCTATGGTGAACAATTAACTTCACATGTTTGATAAAATACCACAATTCAAGTGAATGAAAAGTTTCAAGCTCTAACATGGATGTACTTTTTCATTTGAGAATTTCCGATTTATTGGTTGAAAAGGTTTGCTATTTTATTTTTATTCAATGTTGCTTTCTTTGTGAATTTGAGTTTCTGATCTGAATTTGCTCAGTCATGAATCAATTGTTGCAAACGCTTAAGAGGTTCGGTGAAAAATGTGATTGATTGAATAGGTATGCTTTGTGAAATTTTAATTACAGGAAGAAATTCTTGTAATAATATATGTCATGTCTGATTGTTGGTAACTTATGGCAGGTGCCTCCATTGGAAAGATCGGGTGAAAGTCCTGTAATAATAAATCAGATGAAGACATATTGGTGGACATAGACATTTCTGAGACACAACTTGAGTAGCAGCAACAACACTAACATGCGTATTGGTACATTATGATTATGCCATTTAATTTTGAATTTTAAGTGTTTGTTTTCTGTAGATATTTATTTATACAGGGCATGCAGGGTGAATTTTAAGTCAATGAAATGTTTCTGCACAAGAAGTGATGTCATAGACAAATTAATCATAAGTAATGGACTTGTAATGTAATAAGCATTATCACTATGGGAATTACGTAGACACATTTTGTTTTCTCTGAAAGATTATTGGTCCTTCTATTTTGTTTTGGGAAAACTATTTCGTTGACACATTTTCTCTCTCTGATATTTCCCCGTTACAATTTTATATTTCAATTGGTTGGTAGAGAGAACTTTGAGATGAATTCTTTTGTTTTCTGTTTGATATTTGTTTATGTTTATGCAGAATTGTTGCAAGGCTACCATTTCAAACAATTAATCCAATGTGGTTAAACTTTAAGAATCACACATCTCTAAGAATCACACATTTCTTTTATTATGATAACAGATGAGAAATATATCAATAAAGATAAATTACCTTACTATGATGTTGTCTTAACTATTGTTGTTTTGGGATTGTTGAAGATGAAGTCATAGTCACTTGATCATTGGATGAGTTACTTTAGGTCTTTGAGTTCGGATATTTTCGACATAACTGACCATGCGATTGTCGTTGCTACTACAGAATGTTCGAAGGAGCTTGGTTTGAGGATTGCGGTAAAGTTGAAACGCCAGTTTCTTAAGGTTTGAATTGAATATTTTGTTGTTCATTTGGGACAATTCGGTTTTGTTTTTTTAAAGAATGTTATCTAATAAGCAAACATTAAGGCCGATTTTACGCGTTTGATAAAGCTCATAGGTTGGACCCGACTTCAAGTGGTCGTGGTGTTTGGCAATTTAAAAATGCTCTTCTTCAACATTTAGAAAGAGTAAGCAGTAACGTTTAAAATTGCCCTTTTTCCGATTTTAGCATCATTTTGTTTATTAGATTGACTTTGATATTATGTTGTTATGGTTTATGTGGGACCAATGTTTCCAACCTACTTTGTCTTGAGGCCTCGAGATTTAAACATGTTACTTGCTAATTTTGCAGTCATCTTTTCAAGAAATCACTATCATTGCAATAAAACATTCTTCTGTGCACTTTCATTTATCGTGCATATAAGGTTCAAAGTTTTAAGACTTAAATTCTGAAGTCATTTTGCCAATAAAACATAAATAAAGTACTTGGTGGCACTTCTATTATTAATGAAAATACAAAATAAAATAGAAAATATTTCCTCATATCAAGATGACACTTCTATAGTTAATTAATATCAAATGTTGTAAAATTTTAACTTTATTTTCTCATGTGTATGTGATTGTGAGAGGATATCAAATGTTATAAAATTTTAAATTTAGTTTCTCATGTGTATGTGATTGTGAGAGGATAGAAAGAAAAAGACATATGGACCAGGAAGAGCAGCAAAACTTATTTGACAATTTCTTTGTAGACCCCCTATCGGGAGAACCCATACCGAAAACCCCAAAATACCCCTACTTCGGAGATGCATCTCTGAAGTTTATTTCCCCAAATTTTCCCAGAATTCGGAAATGCATTTTTGAAAACATCAAATGGGGTCCGAAATATGCAGAAATTGTCTTTTTTTTTTGTTTTCTAAACAATGTTTAGTCCCATATTTTAAATTAAACGACAACACTTGCATTAAATAGTGCTTGATATAAACAAAATATAAAACGCATGTTGGAATAAAATACTAATATTATATATACAACTAATAATGTACGATAGTGTACGTAAATGTCAAGAAATACAACCCGAATACAATAAAGTAAACAATGAAAAATAAACCGGAACCAGCTACTGAGTATGCCTAACCCTAAATCCCTGGGACCTCCTCTGCCTGGTATATGTCGCCGCACCGGCCGCGTCATCGACCATCCTCTCCATGATGGCAACTGTCTCTAGACCGTCGTGCGCAATGATACCTCGGCCCAATGCGTCCCTCCCAAGCATCTCTATCCGCTGGTTATCGGCAGGAGATCAGTGGCATTGTCATCCTCGGTCTGCTGGTTCTCCAAGATATCCTCGTGTGCTGGCCTAGGAGCTCTGGGTGCGTTGGGTGTCAGCAGAGGATGTGACATCCCATAAAACCATGTCACGTACCCATCCAACAAATGCCACTCCTGGGTGGCCTGCATACGCCGATACTCCTCAAGGACCAAATGATGCACCCAATTCTCAAATATAGCAGTGAGCTCCACTCGGGTAACTGTGTCGGGAGCAGCCTCAAACGGTGACCTCAGTATCAGCTGCACACGTCCAAACTACCTTATGCACCGCTAATGAGAGCATGAGTTCACTAAGCATGTGGAAGGAAACATATAAAAAAAGTGCTCCAAATAAAATGTGTTAGGTCCCAGCTTGTCAAATTTTGTCCCAAAACACTTGTTTTTAATTTTTAATGTGTTTTTAAATATTCTAAAGCTCTTAAAGCTTAGAAATTTCGTGGCTTTTATGTTTCTAGGTAAATAATGGGTTCAAGAAATCAATAGGTAAAACTTTTAAGGAAGGAGAAAGAGAAATGTTGGATGCATTAGTCAAAGTGGCTATAAATTGCTATTATTCATCAAGGCAATTAATATCCACTTTCTCCACTACCTTTAAGTGTGTGACTTTTCTTTTCCAAACCATTATTGACTAGTTAGTGGGATGAAGTTGTATAATTTCTTGATTTATTATTGTAAGCTACCTTTTACCTATAAATAGGGAGCTAGATATGAATGAAAAAACAAGTTGAATTTTGCTAAACACTTTGTGTGATTTTGAGAGCTTTGCCCCTTTGGTTCTGGATTGGACCAAGTTTTTGATCTTATCAAGAAACAAAGTATTTATCCGATTTGATTTTCGGCCATTTTTCTCATACTTTGTTATATTTGTGAAACTTGTGATTGGTGATGATAACATAGGGTAAATAACACGAAATTACAAGTAATATTTAAGTTGGGACAGAATTGAAACAACGAAAAATTTAGAAAGAACTAGGTGGAAAAGGAAAGAAATGGGGCGCCACACACTTTCTATGATTTAGAAAGGATGATAAGCCTTAAGTGAAGATCACCACAAGAAACATGGTTTCTTGATTAGATCAAAAACTTGGTCCAATCTAGAACCAAAGGAGCAAAGCTCTAGAAATCACACAAAGTGTTTAACAAAATTCAACTTGTTTTTCCATTCATATTTAGCTCCCTATTTATAGGTACAAGGTAGCTTACAATAATAACTCAAAAAATTATACAACTTCGTCCCACTAACTAGTCAATAATGGTTTGGAAAGAAAGGTCACTGTAATACGGTGGGAGAAATGGCCTTTTTAAAATGTTGCGAATCGCAAGAGTCGCCACCGAATTTTATTTTATTTAGTTAGGAAAGGCAAAAAGAACAGGAAAGACCTTTGAAATATTTTGAGTTCGGGGGCTAGATTATACAAAGGGAAGGTATAAGCACCCTTTGTATCCATGGTTATCCATGGGCTCTTAATTGCTTAGCTCACTTTTTGAATTGTTTAAATTGTTTTAAAAGAAGTGTAGTGTGTGTTTAGAAAAAACATTTTTGAAAAGAGCTTTAACTTTGTAATGATCTTCGTACGGATGTATACAAAGTGTAGTCTTTGAAAATTGTTTTAAAAAGGAGGTGTGAAAAGCATTTTGAATTTTTTTTAATTGAGCAAGCAATTAAGGACTACCTACCATAAGTTTAATGTGTTTCTTGTTATTTAAGTCTTTTGTTAAGGGAAAAAGACTATCCACACCATTAGTTAGTGGGAAGTCCTTTCATTGGATGTATTCAGGACATCGAAGGGTCATCGAATAGTCATAGGGGTTATCCATACCATAAAGAGGGTAGGAAGTCCTATGCATTGGATTTGAATAGTCATAAAGGCAACAAGTAAGGATACCTTAGCATTCGAAGGGACTATCATCAAGATTATTTATATCATAGGCAACATCGAAGGGACCATGATCTTTAAATCGAATGGACTATGATGATTTAAATCAGAGGGACATTTGCTAAGGTATCCCTACGCTCGAGGGACTTGACTATTATTCGTCGAAAGGCAACATAAGAGAGGATTACCCTAAAGGTGAATGTGTGAACAAAAGTGGTTGATTTATTTAATCCTAAAAATTAGGGTTATTCTAGTTTGATTTTATCTTGCCATACAATCCTATTAACATACATCTAAACAGTTTATAGGTGCGGAAAGTAAAAGCAGAAAAGTAAATCCTACGCTATTACAAGGCTTCAGGATGGGGGAATACATAACCAAAAACGGGGGAGTGTGAAAAGTAAAGTGCGGGAAAATAAAGGCCCTAATTACTATTACATCAAAACTTGCGACCTATACACCGATTTCTAGAATTTAAATAAATAAGTAAATAAAAGACAGAAATTAAAACAATCATGCGTCAGACACTGGAGTATGAGATCAGAAGAAGAACGAGAGAAAAATTAGAGTTTGGGAAGAATCAGGGTTAATGCGATTAAGTGAAAACCTAAGTCTAAATTAACCTAATTCTAAATTAATTACCTAATTAACTAATTGTTAAGAATTAATTAAGTAAAAACCCAAAAAAAACTAATTATTTTAGTGATTTTTATTATAACGAAAACCTAATTAAATTAATCAATATAAAAACTAATTCTAAAACCTAAACCTAATTAACTTAATTTTGGATGGTTAATTTGTTAATTAAAATTAATTATGAGAACATAAAAAAAGAGATAAAAAAGAAAAAAGAAAGAAATTGGGAAAATACAACAAAAAAGAAAAGGAAGGGCGTCAGGATCCAGCGTGGCTGATCTCTGAAGGTGCACCGTGGAGCATCATCTTATGGCCCTTCAGATATGGCCGTATGGAGATCTCATGGCTAGAACGTGAGGGTGTATGATGAGCTTTAGTGGACCGCGCACGTTGGATCTATGAACACCTAATAACACACAAATGCACAAAAATATTTGTAAGGGGGCAGGGTTCGAACCCCTATCTTGAAGATGAAGAGTCTCCCTCTATGGCCAGTTGTGCTACATATATTAATTGTAAATAGAATGGTCAGAAACAATTAAATATAAACAATGAGTGTTAACTATAATAGTCAATCGTGGGCCCAGTCTGCATGCGTATGCACCAATGAGACGGGGAGAGAGAGGCTCCCCTCGTTGACTAGCCAATGAAAGCAAGCCACGCGTGGTCAATTGGTCCATCCTACTATTCATCACCACTAACCTCCGGTGCAACATTTTTGCTACAAAAAAACTTCTCTTTTCCTGCGAAATTGCTACGATAAAACTGTAGCTAAACTGCAAGCGCAACAAATCGTAAAAACAATGGAACAACATAAACTAAGAACCCAGATCGCATGAAAAGAGGCCCTGGTCACGATTATGGTGTCCGTTTGATCCAAAAACCCCTGTACGTGTGAACCCGACAATGGTGTTAATCTTTCCCTAACAATGGTGAATTCTACCCTATGCACGATAGCTTTGTTCCAGCGGTCCATGTCATCCCTAAATCACATAAGAAACTCAAATATGCAATTAGATTCAATCAAAACACATTAAATCATGATAAACAAAAATCAAATATGCATGAGATTGTATGAACAAGATTCCAACGTTCCACACGTCATGGGGCCTTATCAACCGTTCATGCTTACTCTATACCACCTTGGGAAGAGGCTGGAATGACTGCTTGGGTTCGAGAAAGGTTGGAACCCTTGTGCTAAGTGTGTTGTCATATTTATAATAGTGATATTAGGGTTCTAAACTTCGAGAGAAAGCCATTTAATTGATGAGAGAACAATTGAGAAAATATTTGATTTTATTTGCACCCAATCTTACTATTTAGAGTCTCCAACTATTTGTGCACCTTCTTTCACGTGTTACTACCTTCAAGAATCAATTATGATCTTAGAAAATTGATCACACAATTTTGAATGATTTTATTTGATTTAATTTTGAATTTATATGAATAAATTCAAATAAAAGGAAATAAAAATCATAACATGTTATGAGATTATTTTATGGGCCCCCAAGGTGATTTTAGGGTGACTAAGGAAATGAAAATTGATCTCATAATCTTCTATCATTTAATTATGATTTTATTTGATTCAAATTGAATTTAAATGAATAAATCCAAAATTATATAGAATAAAACCAAAAAATAAATATCAATTGATCCTTGGGCCTATTTTAGGCTTAATATCACGTGGAAAGTTCAAAACCCAAGGCCCAATACTCAAAAGTGTAAAAATCACCAATTGGGGTTTCAAACATTTTCCAATTTTTACCCAACTTGTACCTACCATAACTCTTTCAGTTTTGATCATATGAAGGTGCTCTAGGACTTTATAGAAAGCCCAAGATGTCCTCTACAAGCCACTTTGAAACCTTTTTTTGCATTTGAAAATTTTATCTTGAAGATATGGCTCCTGACACAAACCAGTTTTTTTGTGAGCTTATAGAAGGACCAGTAATGTTTTGGCCCATATCTCCCAAATGATGCATTTCTTGGTCTTGGGCTCAACATCAAAGTTGTAGAGAATTGAATTACCTTGAGAATGAGATTTGGTTGGGGAATTTCTAATGAACCATGTGAGAGTTATGATCAGTCAAAGTTCAGTTGACTTTCTCCTTTAAAACCCTAATTTAGAAACTTGGACTTTTGATGATTTATGAGCTTTCCTTGATGAATCATGATCCACCCTTGATCAAATGATGAATTTGGCCTCATATACTTGATGTTGACCAAAAATCAAGAGTTTTGACTGTGAGTTGACCATAGTTGACTTTTAGGTTAAACTAGTCGACTATTGATCATTTGAGCAGTTGACTGAGCAATCTTGTGAATCAGAGCTTGAAACTTGATGTGAGGATTATTTGAAGCACATGAGAAGCCATGAATTCCACTTGGAGCCTCAGAACCTGATTTTACCTTGAGAGAAACAAAACCCTAGTTGGAGGCTTGTTGCTTAGGAGACAAGCAAGTGTGCCCAATTCTTGCATAGTCTTGAGTAGTTGAAAGTCATGTGAGTCAAACTATCTTGAAATATGATGGGAAAATTTTGAGGTATGACAGCTGCCCGTGTTCAATCTTCTTAAACCTGAGGATGTAGATTGGCCTGTGCCTATCAGAATCTGAAGGTAGAAGAGGATTGAACACTAGAATACCCAGAAATTTGCCCTTGCTGAGGCAGGGACTTTTGTCGGAGATGGGCTTAAAGATGCCATTCAGGTGTTAGAAAAAAGTTGTCAGTGATGGGCTTAAAGATTCCATATGGACATTGACAGAGAGTTTTCTGAGATAGGCTTGTGGATGCCATCCATTTTTGGAGATAAGATAGAGATCAGAATGAGTCGTATGCTAGACTGTATCTGAGGACATAAACCAGGATGAGTCTGTGTTGGATTTTTCCCAATAAATGTATTGAAGAATGTCATATGAGTATCAGAATGAACCGTACATCAGGCTGTATCCGAATAAATATCATATGGTTGCCAGAAATAGCCGTACGTTAGGCTGTGTCTGAGAGGATATGCTTAGGATGAGTTATATGTTAGACCGAATCCAGTGTTTTGATAAGTGTCAGAATGAGCCGTACGTTAGGTTGTATCCGAGGAAATATCATATAGTCGCCAGAAGTTACCATACGTTAGGCTACGTCTGAAGGGATATACTTAAGATGAGTCATACGTTAGATTGGATCCAATGTATTGATGAGTGCCAGAATGAGCCGTACGTTAGGTTGTATCTAAACTCGGTAGGTTGAGGGGTGTCAGAATTAATCTTTGTAATGATTGTATATGCCTCTTTCTTTGATCGTCTCTGTACCGTCCGAGGTGACAGAATTAGATATGAAGGTTGACCGTGTCCGCACCGTCTGAGGTGGCAGAATTAGATCTGAAGATTAGAGATATAGATATCACCGCCATGGGACTAATGTGATAGATAGAAGTAGATATCATCGTCAGGGGACTGATGTAGATATCACTGCCAGGGGACTGATGTGGCAACAATTTGATAGAAATGATTGTCACAATGAATCTTTGTCTGGATTGTATCTGAGAGGAATGCTTGTCAAAAGCCTGGGGGGGTCATGCTTCCCAGGGTGTGCTTATGATAGAATTTCAGGATGTTTGGGGTTCAAGATTCCAAAATGTATACCTGACGTAGAGATTCAGAATATTCGGGGTTCAAGCTTCCGAAGTACAACTGGTGTAGAGGTTTAGAATATCCGGGTTTTAGGCTTCCGGAATGTATATATGATAGAGAGTGCGGAATATCTGGGGGTCATGCTTCCAGAATGTATATCCGTTGGAGTATTTTAGAATATCTGGGGGTCAAGCTTCCAAAATGTATATCTGATGGAGGATTTCAGAATATCCGAGGTTCATGCTTCCGGAATGTATATCTGGTGTAGGTCTCTTCAGAATGTCTGGAGGGATATGCTTTCCAGAATGTGTATCTGATAGAGGTTGTTGTTTGATGAGGTTTGGAAGGTAAAACCCGTCAAAATGAATCTTCGTCTTGATTATATCTGAGAGGTTTCTTGATTATCTCTGAACTATCTCTGTAGAATACCCGGAACTAAGTATCAGAACTAAATCACTGTCTTGATCATCTCTGAACTATCTCTAGAGAATACCCAAAACTAAGTATCAGAACTAAATTACTGTCTTGATCATCTCTGAACTATCTCTGGAAAGTACCCAGAACTAAGTATCAGAACTAAATCACTGTCTTGATCATCTCTAAACTATCTCAGGTTAATACCCAGAACTAAGTATCAGAACTAAATCACTGTCTTGATCATATCTGAACTATCTCTGGAGAACATCTGGAACTAAGCATCATAAATAAATCTGTATCTAGAATGAGTGTCAGAATTAAATCGTTGACTTGATTATCTCTGCACTATATCTAGAAGATAATGTTCATTTGATTATAAAAATAAACTGGAAAAAAACAACATTAGTTTTATGCAATGTCATGATGTATGAATGGTATTGTCATACCCCAAAATTTGCCCAACATATTTATTCATATTTCAGTCCACCTGACTTTCAAATGCTTAAAGACATACAAGAAGAAAGCATGCAGTCTCTCTCCTAAACAACAGCCTTCAAATTAGGGTTTCTGATTTAATAAAGGAATTTGAACTTCTGATACCTCAAGTGGATTCCATGATCTCTCATATGATTCAAAGTGCCCTCATGACAATTTTCAAGCCCTGATTCAAAAGATTGCTCACTCAATGACCCGAATAATCAACAGTCGACTAGGTTGACCTAGAAGTCAACTGTGGTCAAAATACAATCAAAACTCCTGATTTTTTGTCAACGTCCTCGTATTGAAGTATCATTCACCATTTGATCAAAAATTGATCATGGTTCATCAAGAAAAGATCAGAAATCGACAATTCAAAAACTTTCTAAATTAGGGTTTTTTGGACCTAAAGTCAACTGAACTTTGACCAGCCATAACTTTCACATGGAATATCAGAAATTTCCCATCCAAAGCTCATTTTGAAGGAAATTGAATTATCTACAACTTTGTCTCTCACATGCCAAAGCCAGAAATGCTTCATTTAAGAGATATATGCCAATACATTACAGGTCCTTCTAGAAGCTCGCAAAAAGCTGTTTTCTTCCAGGAGCCATATCTTCAAGATAAAATCTCCAAATGAAAAGTATGTTCCAAAGTGTCTTGTAAAGGACATCTTGAGGTTTCCAAAAAGTCCTAGAACATGTTCATATGATAAAAATTGAAGGATATACGAGGCTCAGAAGTTGGTTAAATCTCAAGAAAAACACAAAACCCTAATTGCATAACTTGATGTTTTTGGACTAATGGGCCTAAAGAATGGATCCCAAACGTGTCTATGGGCTTTCTAAACATCCTTAAATTAATTATTTTATTTTTATTACATTTATTTTATTTATTTCAATTTTAAATTCATTTAAATACTAATAAATCATGTAAAATATGAAATAATTGGTTTAAATCAAGGACTAATATTCCCAATCAAATCCAATCAGCCAAATATGATTATTTTAATGAAAAATTCGTGGTGAAGGTGATTGGAAAATATTGAGGCAAAAATAGAAAGAAACCATTCAAATTTTCAAACAAATTTTCTCCAATCTTTCTCTCACCAATCAACTTGTTTTTCAAGCTAATTGTTGCCCTAATTCTGAGCTCTATAAATACTCTACATACTCAGCATAAGGGGGACACGAAAATTTGGAAAATACTAGGGTTCCA
Source organism: Vicia villosa (assembly GCF_029867415.1). Classification (NCBI taxonomy): domain Eukaryota; kingdom Viridiplantae; phylum Streptophyta; class Magnoliopsida; order Fabales; family Fabaceae; genus Vicia; species Vicia villosa. Next base: position 60,724,578 of record NC_081183.1, on the reverse strand, counting down.
AGGTGCAAAAAATATTCAAGAGAGGTGCAAATTCTTTTTACAAGGTGCAGCTACTTTCAACGAGAACCAACCATCTTAACTTATTCTTGAGGTGAGGAAGGGTAAGACGACATCGTTCTCAAGTCTCTATAGTACCTATAGTGCTTATATCACGCTCACCATGTTCATGCATAAGTTGATTTTTCGTAGCTCTTACTGTATCATGGTTTAACGCTAACTAATCATTTTAATGAGCTTTTGGTTTGATATAGAATAGGTCTTGATCATTCATGCGAAGCTTTAGCATCCAAAATGCAAAACACCATTGTTAGGGCAAGAACCACTATGCAACTCGTTTTCATGGTTCCAGATAGTTTCGTGCCGAACTAAGCACTCCATTGAACTCGTAGCCCTTGAATTAGGGGATCTGGGTTGCTTCTTGCTGTGTTTAATCTTTGTTTTGCAGGCTTCAAAATATATCAATGGCTGCCTTTGAAATCGTGGGAAAAGTCGCAGGTAAAACCGCAACAGATTCCACACGCAAATCCGCATGAAACAAGGTGAGGGATGATGAATAGTGTCCATGAATTGTTGACCGTGCGTTGGATTGTCTTCATTGGCCAGTCCATCTTCATGATCTCTCTTCCCACGCGCGTTGCTTCTCATTGGTTGGTCAAATCTTCAACTTCCTCTCTCCACCAATAATTAGTTGCAACGTAATCACAGGGGGGCCCACACTTGACTTTTATTTTCAATTTCTCATTTGAATTATACTTTATATATATTATTTGAGTTTTGTCTAATGAATGACTAAAACTTACAGCACACTTGGCATAAGAAGGAGGCTTGAAACCACTAAACCTGGGTTCGAACCAGGCATACGACATATAATTTTTTCTAATGATTCACTCTCAGATCCGGCGCATCCTTCCTACACATGGCTCACGATGCACTCTCAAATGTCAATCGTTGGATCTCCATGGTGCCAAATCGTACGCCCAAGAAATTGCAGGTCCACCATAGACACTCAGCATCTGACCACACTAGATCCAACGCCCTAGGTTTCTTCTTTCCTTTTTCTTTTTTCTTTTTTTTCTTCTTTTTTTTTCTTTCTCTCTTTCAGCTTTTTTATGCTTTATTTTCTTTAGTTTTATTTTTCATTTAATAATTAGGTTAATTATCTAATAGTTAGCTTTTTTTAATGATTAATTAGGATTAGCATAATAACTAATTTAATCTTAAATTAATCAATTAGTTAATTAGGTTAAAATAATTAGTAATTAGGATTAGTTTTTCTAATTAGTTAACTTTAATTTAAAACTTTAATTTAGAAATTAGGTTAAATAATTTTAATTAATTAATTTTAGGCTAATTATTTTAGATTTTAATAATGTTTATTAGTTTTAGGTTTTATCATCAACCTTTGCCGTTAACTCTAAAATATCATTATTTGGTAGGCGTTGTCCATTAACCTAGTGTGTCGAGTTTTCTCATAAAAACTTCATTCCCTAAAAATCAGGGTTTACCCTGAATATTTCCAAAACCTTTACCTTTTTCAGGGTTGGCCAAAATTCTTCGGCCACGCACCATACCAATCAAAAAGCTAAGCTCTGATTCCCTTATTTAAATATCATTTTATTTTTAATCTTTGCCTTGTAGGTTCAATTAGGTTTTACTTCATCTGTTAATGAATTCCTCCTACACTCACTGTTCCTTTTATTTATTTTCCGTCTATTCTCAGATGATCAGAGTAAATCAAGGGTTCGAGGAAGATCAAGGCTCGAGATCAAGATGATTAAACTAATTATTATTCCCTCTTATTCTTCCATCTTTTAATTTCCCCCATCCCCGCAGGTGTTTATTGTAATAGCGTAGGAATTTAATTTCTGCCTTTAATTTCCGTAATATTAATTGCTGTGGTTAGTAAATTAGGGAGTGCAAGATCATCAATCAAACGTTAGATCACTAACAATACAAGATTAAATATTCAAACTGAACCACGTGATTGTTGCACCCACACACCTTTAGGGTAACCTCTCTTGTTGCCTTTGTTGCATGTTGCCTTATGATTCTGTTGCCTTTAATTATACTAAATAGTCAAGTCCCTCGATTCCGAGGATACCTAAGGCAAGGTTGCCTATAGAGATTAAAAATCATCTAGTCCCTCGATGTTGCCTCGAAAAAATAAGATGATTGTCCCAATTGCTAAGGTATCCTCGCATGATGCCTAAAAAGATTAATGACTATTATATCCTTCCCTTAGACTACCTGCCCTCTTCATGGCAAGGGACAGTCTTATGGCGAACGATGTCTCGATGACCCTCAACATCCAATTGAAAGACTTCCTGCCCTCTCATGGTATGAATAGATCCTTTCGCCTGAAAAGCTAAAAGAACGATCTTTCAAACTTAGGGTAGTTGCTACTAATTGCTTGCTCTAAAATTCAAATTATTTTTCACACCTCTTTTCAAAAATCAAATTCAAAAAGACTACTTTTATTTACAAGCTAAAGTTCTTCTTCAAGATTTTTTCTATTCACACCCTACTTTTCAAACAATTCAAACATTTTGAAAACAAAGTGAGCTAAGCAATTAAGAGCCCATGGATAACCATGGATGCAAAGGGTGCCTTACACATTCCCTTTGTATAACTTACCCCCCCGAACTCAAAATCTTTTCAAAAGGTCTTTTCCTGTTCTTTTAGCCTTTATATTAAAATTGGATAAAATAAACGTCGGTGGCGACTCTTGCTATCCGCACATTTCAAATAAAGTCAGTTCACCGTATTACAAAACTGGCGACTCTGCTGGGGATACTTTCGAATTAAAAGAGGGGTTACCTTAGAGTTTAGGATTCACTTTAATTGTTTGATTTGTCTGCTTTATATTTCAAAGTCTGTTTTGGGTATTTACTTGTGTGAAAGATCCTAACCCGGATCTGAGAACCTTAGGTGAATGGCATGAGACCAAGGAGACTGCACAGCGTATACTGATGTGGTTGATATGGTGGCCATCGTTAGTGTGACACATTTGTTTGTCCTGGTGTTCCTTGGGATCCGACTTGAGGAAACACTTGGCTGCTGCGTGGTGTCATTAAGCACTAATTTGTCCCTAGAACCCTAGTTGAACTTGATTTTGGCCTATTAGAAAGTAGCGAGATGGCTGGCTTTGGTTTTGACTGAAGTTGGTTGATACTCGAAGTTACACTCATATGGACTGGACTTTCAGGACCTTCTCGGTCGGTGATTCAATTGCCGAACTGAGATAAGCGCCTTCGAGAAAGGTCAATGATATGAGCTCCCTAGAACCCGATCTTTATATAGGACAGGTTGAACCGACTTAACTTCAGTGGGGAGGGTACTTACCTACGAACCTCATGCATGCCTGTAAATCTAAGGATACGTGTGTGACTTGTCTGTGCTTGCTACTAACCCTTTGGTCTTCTTGCAGGTTTTTCTTGTGGGACTCACTCGTCTTTACTGTCTTACGTTTTGCCTGATGCATTACATAACATCATGACATCAGACGCATAACATGATTTAACTAACCCTTTCAAGGATCTTAGGAATTTAGGGCGCACAATTTCAAGTGCTCTTATCAAGGATTGAACTCTTATCAAGGGGCAAGAGGATTTACTTTCCTCTCGCCACATACCTCCCAATTCAGAGACGCTGTACCTATCAAGGGGAAAGAGGATTTATTTTCCTCTAGCCATGTACCTTCAAATTCAGAAGTCCCGAATCAGAGGCTATGACCCACTGGATATGGTGAGCTTGATTCCCATAGAAGAACATCCAAAAATCAGAGTTCTTCAAACGAAGAAGCGACCAAATCATTTTTTGACGTTGCTAACTAAAATTCCAAAGATCCTTGAAAATATTGCATCTGCATTCATAACATTGCATCTGCATTCATAACATTGCATCACAGGTTTCCACCACAGGTTTCTTACCCCCTCGCTGTTTATTTCAGCATCATGAATCTCGAGCAGTCAGTCAAAGACCTTCAAGCTCAGAACGCCCAGTTTCAAGACCTGATCCTGAACTTATCCAAGGGGCAAGATGAACTGAAAGCACTCCTTACCAAGAATAAGAAGAAGAAAGGCAAGAAGATTCTAAGGAAAAGGCTTAGACCGATCTTGCAACTCAGGGATGCCGAGGCCTCTCAAGACAGTGACGAAGAGGATGATGCTAGTATCAAGACTGAGCAAAAAGTAACCATGATTCTGCCAAGCCTTCTGAGGAATAAGAGGACTATCACCATGAGGATGAACATCCTGATGACAAATACAAGTTGTTGGAGGAACGTATGAAAGCCATGGAAATTCAGAAGGTACCTGGACTGGATTTTGAAGATCTAGGACTCATCTCTGGAGTTGTTATACCTCCGAAATTCAAAATTCCAATTTTTGCAAAATACGATGGAGTCTCTTGTCCTAAGCTGCACTTGAAATCATATGTGAGGAAGATTCAACCTCATACTGCTGATAAGAAGCTATGGATCCACTTTTTCCAAGAGAGTTTATCTGGAACTCAACTCGAATGGTACTATCAATTGGAAAGTACCAACATCCGTACCTGGGAAGATTTGGTTGTTGCTTTCTACCAGGAATACCAATACAATGCTGACCTCGCACCAACTCGCATACAACTACAAAGCATGTCTATGGGACCCGAGGAAAGTTTCAAGGAGTATGCTCAAAAATGGAGAGATCTAGCTGGAAGAGTCAAACCCTCCTTGACTGACAGAGAATTGGTCGATATGTTCATGAATACACTGACTGGTCCTTTCTATAGCCATTTACTTGGAAGCTCCTCGCCTGGTTTCACCGACCTCATACTGACAGGAGAACGTGTTGAAAGTGGTATCCGAAGCAGAAAAATTCAGGTGGTTACTTCTTCTGGTACTATTAAAAAGCCATACAATGGAAAGAATGAATCCACCACTGTTGGGGCAGTCCTGGTCTCTAGTCAGGCCCCAACACAACAACAACAGAAAGATCAACGTAAGCAACAAGGTGGCCAACGTACTTGGAAATCCAAACCCAAAAGGTCGTTTACTCCACTACACATGCCACTGGCTCAAGCTTTGCAACACTTGCTCGATCGAAGTCTGATAACTCTACTGCCTCCATACTCAGCTCCTGCTAATCCCGTCCCTGGGTACAAACATCATGCAAGATGTGCTTACCATTCAAATAGTCCTGGTCACGATACAGAAGAGTGTGGGCCATTCAAATATAAAATTCAAGACCTGATTGAAGAAGGGATCGTTGAATTTGGCCAACTAGAGAAGCCACACAAAGTCTAAAGGAGGGCTATTTAGATCATTAATTTACTCGCATTCGCAATCTCTTTCCTGTTTGTTTAAACATTCGTCTTATGTCAGACTCTATTTATTTTATCATAATCATTAATGCATTGCATATGTTTGTCTTGATTTATTTCTCTTCCTATTTCTATATTAAAACTTTGTTTTTACTTGGTTTTCGTTATGATATTTAATTCTCGCTAAAGCTGTAAGCCTTTTGAGGGAGGATGACGAAAACGGTACCGCAACCTCATACAGTATGCTTTTGAACGGACTATGCTGACGATGTACATGCATTGTTTCAATTCCTAAACAATGGAGATATAAGGATGTTAATCCCTCGTCAACCCCTTCGAGCCTAAGAAGTAGAAGTTTTCTTTCTCATACCGGTTAAAACCTTTAATCATAACCTGGGGCAGGGTAGTTACTCAGTTACCTCAATTATACCAGGTGCTTTACACAAGTGATGGATTCCCGTAATTCTCAAGTCAGGCAGTCAATATCCACCAAAAAGAAAAAAGCTGTTAAGTCAAAACCTATGAAGGAGACTTATAAAAAATCGAAACATCCCGCTGACTGTAATTCCAAAATAAACAGTTCAGGCAAAAGTTAGGGAAAATAAAGTAAAAAAGGAGGTCACTACAAATCCTCGATAAAAGAAAAATTACAAAAAGGATGACTGCCTTTTCAAATAAACTTTCGGTGCTTCAACCATCATCAAATGTCAATATTACGACTTCAAGACCTGCTAGAACTTAAATGCAAATTTAACTGAGCATAGGATCGAAGAACATCACGAAGATTGGGATGGGTACAAATAAATTTTGAGCCTTTATCCTTTGTTTCTTAAACCGTGAACCAAGCCACGTTACAACCCTTGAAAGTCCTAACCGAAGCATAGTTAGTTCGAAAGCATACTGTCACAAAAAAAGGGTATCCTGCCTCCTTAAAGTTTACCAAAAATCATGAGTTAATATCATGTTTTTACAAATATCACTTTCTTACATCTTTTTACTAAAATTGTTTTTAAACTCCAAGACAGACATATGCATTGCATTTTAATGAGTGTCATTGATCGGAAAAATAGCAAGTGTACTATTTTCACCGATGTAGTAATAATGGGTTTTACCCCAAGTATCGATCACGAGGATTGCGTAGGAAACACAAGTAATTTAAGTCAATTAAACAAAAGAGCAAATAGGTGTTTTGTTATAATGCAATAAGTAAATTTAAATAACAGAAATAATAAAAATAAGCTGAAATAAAAGTTTGACTTTTTAGATGTAATTTGAGGTAATGCCAGGGTAGGTGTTTAATCTTCCTTATAATGACTCTGTAAAAAGATCTCTTCAACAAGTTCATAGACTGCAACTATTTGTTCTTAAGGGTGTTTCCCTAAGTCCTTAGTGGAAAGCCTTTTGGTTTGCAATCCTATTGCCTAAGTCCTTAGAAACAAAGGTTTGCAAACCAAAGATGTAAATAATCAAGAATGTTCAAATAACCTTTCGATATCCCTAGTCCTAGGTGATAACTACTAGATCAAATTGTTTAAAAACCTTAACAACCGTAGTCCTACAAATTGTTAACCGTAGATCAATCTTTGTTTTTCCGACAAAGAAGGCATAAAAACATTAAACAATCAAATTGCATAAAACTAATACTTGATTGAAGAAATACGGAATTCAAAAGTCATTACAATTCAAATCAGGGACACCCCCCTGGCATTGGGGGGTTTAGCCTCTCATAATATTCAAGAAACCAAAATCAGAAAGTTTAGACATTTACAAAAGAGTAGGAGAACTCTGATCTTCAATGGTTTCCACCGTTGAATCTCTTCGTCTTCCACAACCTTGATAACGCTATCTTCCTCTCTTCTGGAATTCTTTCGTACGATCCTAAAATGCCTTTCCTTGTCTTTCAATCTTCTTTTTAATCCCTCTAGGTTTTCAGATCTCAGCCATAATACCCAAACTGCCCCTGGAACTTTAAAAATTGGAAAAAAAACCAAAATTTAGAAATCCTGCCCGCACCGCTGACACGGCCGTGTCCCTTGACACGGGCAGACCGTGTCCGCTTCTGGTCTGGGAGATAAATTCTTCTTGAGGCCTGATACGGCCGTGTCAGGTGGCACGGTCAGACCGTGTCCGCCTCTGCCCATATGCTTTTTCCTGCTTTTTGCTTCTTTCTTCACATCTTTTGGCCACGCGATCTTCCATCACTCTGAATCTAACCTGAAACCATTACCAAACGAGATCAAAAGCACCTAATTGACAATGAAAACGACATAAAAATACATTGCTCATAAAATAACTAGAATTAGATGAATTAAAGAAAAACACTTAAAAACAACCATAAAGTGTTACCAAGAATGGCGATCTTATGCCGAATGTATGACGAAATTAAGTAGAAATGGTGACCGATCACAACCCCAAACTTATCTCATTGCTTGTCCTCAAGTGATGCAAGAGATCAAACAGAGGTCACCTTAAACTTTTCTTTTCCACAACATAGTCGATGTCTTTCGCAACTTACTTCTCTTTCTTGATTAGGCGTTCGGACTTATCGAACCTTGTTGTCCATCACACTTCACAACAGAGTGTATTTCACCTGCAAACTTTTCACACTTCTCTCATTGTCTCTCAGGGTTAGAGTGTTTTTCGCTCAACATCACGATATGCAATATCAACCCTTGACTTTGCATGCATCCTACTTTCACTACACAAAGAGAATTCACACACTTTTGAGGACTTTTTAGGTTGTAACGGGGCTGAGGTGGAAGGAAGGATAAACAAGAGATTGATATGCAAATGGTTTATGAACTAGCACTTATGTTATTTTTCTTGTCTTTGTGTTCGATTTTGTGTGAGGGGGTTTCTTCTTAGACTCTCCTTTTTACCTAATTACCGGGTAATCAACATCGTTCGAGTCTTTCAAATCTTTTTAGGCAAGTGTTTCAAACTATTTTTTTTTCTTTTTCTTGTGCTTTACACATTTTTCTTATCCTTTTTTTTTTCATATCACACTTGCCCTTTTATTTTCTTAAGCACCACCCCAAACTTACGATTTCACACAAGTTCAAGAGAAACAATAATTACACAAGTGTCAAACAAAAGTGATAGAATTATGGTTAAGGATGACATGTGTGGATTTAAACAAACAAGGGGGAATGGCTCAACGGGTTTAACGAGGGATAAAGCAAAAATAAATGAAGGACGGAAAGGCTCTGGGGAGAACAAACAAGTGCCTCAGTGTGTGATTTCATAATTGTACTGTGTCGGTAGGACAAACGCAAAATTAGAGAGATAAAGTCATACCTGATTTCACTCTCATGATGATCTTTACATGTGTTTGGCATTTTATGTTCCTCACCATGTAGGCTAAGTTTGCAGCTTCAACACACCCTTTATGTCATGTGACTTTCCTTTCCGGCTCGATTTCACCACTTACCTTCTCAGTCCAGTTCTTCAAGTTGCGTCCGACACTTTCGGCTATGTCCACTTCCAAAGTACCTCGAGAGATTAAGTTCAGGTTGCACCTTTCATCCACTAACTACCAATCATCATTCATTTGGCATCCATCACTCAATCTATAACACAATGTCAACATAACACACAAACAAAAACAAAATGGAAAACAACTAAAAGCAAATGCAAAGAACCCCTCCCACACTTGAACTAAACATTGTCCTCAATGTTTTAGAATCAGCCTCAGAGAGGTAGCTCACAGAGGTATTGCATTCCAATGATCACTTCCTAGATTCCACTGGAGATGCTCTCTTTTATTTCCTGAAAATAAGACAAACAACCAGAAAGATTTATTATTAAAACCGTGGGTTGCCTCCCACGAAGCGCTTCGTTTAACGTCGCATGGCTCGACGGTCCATTACCCTCTTTTATGGAGGGTATTTCCTTTTCCAAACCTTGTTGCTTGCCACTTCCGAAACCGCGAACTCATGAAGATGAAAAGCCTGGATAACTTTTGTCTTCACTTTGCTTCCCACATTTTTCTCGATTTCCTTAGCTTTCTTAGGACTTTTGGCGGCTACATAAGTTGGTTCCAACAGAGAGGCTATGCTTAAAACTTTTTCTTGGAGATTTTTAAGATTTTTGTCTTCTTGTTCACCTTTCGTCATACCAGTTGAAGTTTTCTCATTCACATCTGACCTATGTTTCCTGACTCCTAACATCTTCAAGGTTACTTCTTCATCAAATGATTTCAGCGTTAGCGTCCCTTTTTCAATGTCAAAATTACAGCGGCCTGTCGACAAAAAGGGTCTCCCAAGAAGGATAGGAGTTTCTTCATCTTCCGGAATGTCCATGATGTGGAAGTCAACAGGGAAAACAAACTTATCAACTTCCACTAGTACATCTTCAGCTACCCCATAGGATTTCTTAACGGTGTGATCGGCGAACCTTAACTGTGTCTTACTTTCATTAATCTTTTCTAATTCAAGCTTTTTGAAAATGGATAACGGCATTAAACTCACACTAGAACCAGAATCGAGGAGTACCTTTTTAAATGCTATATTCTTGATAGTGCATGGTATCGCCACCGGCCCAGGGTCTTTCCTCTTAATTGGGATCTTTCTTGCTGAAGAGACTATACCACACTTCTCGATTACACTTTTTGGTTCTCCTCCTAGTGATTTCTTTTTCGCCAACACCTCCTTCATAAATTTCTTATACAAAGGCATGTGCTCAAGTGCTTCAAAAAAAGGTAGATTCACCTCTAACCTTTTGAACAATTTAGTGAACTTCTTAAAGTCTTTCTCTTTTGAATTCTTCTTTGTTACTCTTAAAGGGAAGGGTAGTTTAATTTCCGGTTCAGCACCTTTTTTAATTTTTTCTTCAGCTGGTTTAACCGGTGGTATCACCACTTCTGGCTCTCTTGGGTTCTCTCTTATTTCCAAATCTACCTCTATCACCATAGGGTCATCTATCTCTTCTTTTTCTTTTTCCGATTCTAACACCTTTTTACTCCTTGTTGTAACAACATTGATCTTCTCTAGATTCTTTTGATCTTTCACAGTTTCGTTCGGAAAGTTTCCTTGTGCCTGTAGAGTGAGATGTTGTGCTATTTGACCCATTTGAACTTCAAGATTTTTGATTGAAGCCGTGGTGTTCCTGAGGTTGGCTCTTGTCTCTTCTTGAAACTGAGAGTTTTGGGTTGCCACTTTTTCAAGAGCGATCTCCCAATCTTCTTTCTTTGGTACCTGTTGTTGAAATTGTTGAGGATGATGTTGGAATTGTTGTTGATATGGAAGTTGTTGTTGTGGAGGTCTATGTTGTTGTGATTGCGCTGGAGTTTGAAATTGGGTTGATCCTTGCTTTTGAAAGTTTCCTTGTTGGTCCTTCCATGCGAAATTAGGATGATTTTTCCAACCCGGATTATAAGTATTGGCGTAAGGATTATTTTGCCTCAACATATGAATCTGTTCCACCTGTTCCTGCGTTGCCACACAATGCATAGCAAAATGTGGTCCACTACATATTTCACATACAACTGAGTTCGCTGGTTCAACTTGTGCTACCTTTTGTTCACTAAGATTCATCTTCTTCAGTCTTCTTTCTACTTCAGCTGCAATTTGGTCTTCCATTTTAACTACCTGATCAGCAAGCTTCAAATTAATTTTACCTTCAGGTTGGCTCATTGCACGGTCATATAACTCGATGTGCTCATTAGCAGCAATAGCTTCTATGATCTTCTTGATACCCGTGGCTGTTGAAAAATTAGTTGAGCCACCGGCAGCCGTATTAATAAGCTGTTTTGTCTTAATTCGGAGACCATTTACGAAAGTCTGCATTTGCTCGGTTGGGTCCATATTATGAGTAGGACATGCAACCAAACATCTCTTGAACCTTTTGTATGCATCCCCCAACGATTCCCCTTCTTTCTGCTTGAAGTTTACAATATCATATCTTTTTCGGATGAAAACTGATGCGGGGAAGTATTCGTTCAAGAAAGCGGTTTCCATCTGTTGCCATGTTGTGATGCTTCCAGCTAGAAGTGAGTAAAACCACTCTTCCGCATCTTCAGATAAGGTAAAAGGAAACATTACAAGTCTCTTAGCTTCTTCAGAATGACCTTCAATCTTTAATGACGTTGTTGTGGTGAGGAATCTTTGTAGATGCTTATTTGCATCTTCATTGATTCGTCCTGCAAACGGCTTGCTCTCCAACTGTCGGATAGTTGAAGGATGAAGTTGGAAGTGTGCAACATTGACCGGTTGGTTTACAATGGTCATTCTTCCAAGCGGTGCATTGGCTCTTCCATAATCACCCAAAAGTCTCTCTGGAGGAGGTGGATCAGCTGCCATAGTTTCAGGCTCAGAATCTGACTGCTCGGACTGAATAGATATTATTTCTTCGTCTTCTGATTCTGAAACTACAGGGGAGTCTTTTTTCGATGCCAGTCTTTTTCGCTTGACTTCTCGGAGTCGTGCTCTCAATAGTCTTTCTGGTTCTGCGTTAAAAAGAAGTTCAGCTGAGGCCTTACCTCGCATACAAGATTAGAAATCGATTAGCAGATAAGTAAAAAAAATTAAAGTTAAAATAAGCAAATAAAAATTTCAGCAAAAAGAATTTTAATTGCAGAGCAATAAAATTTTAATTGACTAACATAAAACTTATATTTTGGCAATCCCCGGCAACGGCGCCAAAAACTTGATCGGAAAAATAGCAAGTGTACTATTTTCACCGATGTAGTAATAATGGGTTTTACCCCAAGTATCGATCACGAGGATTGCGTAGGAAACACAAGTAATTTAAGTCAATTAAACAAAAGAGCAAATAGGTGTTTTGTTATAATGCAATAAGTAAATTTAAATAACAGAAATAATAAAAATAAGCTGAAATAAAAGTTTGACTTTTTAGATGTAATTTGAGGTAATGCCAGGGTAGGTGTTTAATCTTCCTTATAATGACTCTGTAAAAAGATCTCTTCAACAAGTTCATAGACTGCAACTATTTGTTCTTAAGGGTGTTTCCCTAAGTCCTTAGTGGAAAGCCTTTTGGTTTGCAATCCTATTGCCTAAGTCCTTAGAAACAAAGGTTTGCAAACCAAAGATGTAAATAATCAAGAATGTTCAAATAACCTTTCGATATCCCTAGTCCTAGGTGATAACTACTAGATCAAATTGTTTAAAAACCTTAACAACCGTAGTCCTACAAATTGTTAACCGTAGATCAATCTTTGTTTTTCCGACAAAGAAGGCATAAAAACATTAAACAATCAAATTGCATAAAACTAATACTTGATTGAAGAAATACGGAATTCAAAAGTCATTACAATTCAAATCAGGGACACCCCCCTGGCATTGGGGGGTTTAGCCTCTCATAATATTCAAGAAACCAAAATCAGAAAGTTTAGACATTTACAAAAGAGTAGGAGAACTCTGATCTTCAATGGTTTCCACCATTGAATCTCTTCGTCTTCCACAACCTTGATAACGCTATCTTCCTCTCTTCTGGAATTCTTTCGTACGATCCTAAAATGCCTTTCCTTGTCTTTCAATCTTCTTTTTAATCCCTCTAGGTTTTCAGATCTCAGCCATAATACCCAAACTGCCCCTGGAACTTTAAAAATTGGAAAAAAAACCAAAATTTAGAAATCCTGCCCGCACCGCTGACACGGCCGTGTCCCTTGACACGGGCAGACCGTGTCCGCTTCTGGTCTGGGAGATAAATTCTTCTTGAGGCCTGATACGGCCGTGTCAGGTGGCACGGTCAGACCGTGTCCGCCTCTGCCCATATGCTTTTTCCTGCTTTTTGCTTCTTTCTTCACATCTTTTGGCCACGCGATCTTCCATCACTCTGAATCTAACCTGAAACCATTACCAAACGAGATCAAAAGCACCTAATTGACAATGAAAACGACATAAAAATACATTGCTCATAAAATAACTAGAATTAGATGAATTAAAGAAAAACACTTAAAAACAACCACAAAGTGTTACCAAGAATGGCGATCTTATGCCGAATGTATGACGAAATTAAGTAGAAATGGTGACCGATCAGTCATTATAAAACAATTTTGTCTACGTAATTTCAAATGTTTGGCATCAGGAAGAATCTGCATGGGGCATAATTAATGACTAAGAGTCCTCCCGACAAATAAATTTGCAGAGACGCCTCGTATGCATGACTCGATCAGCTAAAAGCTTGTTTACACAAGGGGCATGACCCATTGTTATCCCATCTACTAGGGGAAAACTAGTCATGATTCATAGAACCTCTCAGAGGCACTGAAAAACCAGAGAAGTTAGTCCATCACTGGGGGCATGTCACATCAGTCACAAATTCTATTTAGCTACTAGCATCAGAAGATGTCAATATCTGTCTCTTCTTTGAAGTTCTAATTCCAAATTCAAGTATCGAGCATACCAAGCTATTTATTCCAGGGGCAGGTATACTCTCGCAAGTGTTTTCAACAGCAAGTACTCAAAGACAAGGGGCAATGAAAAATTGAGAATCCCTGGGAACCATCCCCACAGAGCAGTTTCATAACATATCCTCACATATCTTCAAGCAATCTATTCCCAACAGAAACTTGGTTCCCCAACGGATTTTATACTTCCGACACTGCCGGTTCTCCGACACAATTTTCTTCTCTAACATGGTTTTTTCAAACTCGCTATTTCCATTAAAGTTGCCGCTCAGAAATCTGGTCGGATAGTATACTCATCTCTCTTGTCCCCAAGATACATCAGGATCAGATCACTCAAGTCAATCTCATCCCCAAGCGAAGATCAAAAATCCCCAGCTGGATATCACGGAACAAAAGACAGGATTTCTCTTGTCATTATCTCCAACCGCATACAGGGATTTATTTTCTCAATCCGCAGTTGCTATACAAAAATTATCAATATTCTTCGACTATATAGTCCATCCTTGCATCATTCATAAATACATGCATAACATACAGTGCTCTCGTTTATTTCGAGAATCTCAATACATGCATCATGACATTGCATAAAACTAATCTTTCCTTTTCAGGTCATTTCATAATCAAAAGAATATTATCATCCAAGTGCGGTGCAAATACAATCGTATCGACGATTCAATCTCAACACTCATTCAAGACAAATACAATTCTGACACTTCATTCCGGGTCTTTCTTCATAAATAATTAAGAACTTCCCAACCTCTCTAGGTAATCTTTTCTAAGATGTTTTATATCCTTTCTAGGTAGTCTTTTCTAAGACATTTATCATCCTTTCTAGGAACCTTTCTAGGTAAATCTTTTCTAAGATGACTCATATCCTTTCTAGGTAGTCTTTTCTAAGACGTTTCTCATCCTTTCTAGGAACCTCTTTAGATAATATTTTCTAAGATGTTCCATCCTTTCCAGGAGCCTTTCTAGGTAGTCTTGTGTAAGACGTATCATATCCTTTCTAGGAGCCTTTCTAGGTAGTCTTTTCTAAGACATTTCTCATCCTTTCTAGGAACCTCTTTAGGTAATATTTTCTAAGATGTTCCATCCTTTCCAGGAGCCTTTCTAGGTAGTCTTGTGTAAGACGTATCATATCCTTTCTAGGAGCCTTTCTAGGTCAGTCTTGTTTAAGACATATCATACCTTTCTAGGTTAATCTTGTTTAAGACATATCTCAAACTTTCTAGATCTTTATCCAACATTTCCTAAGACATTCACTGCCCTTTCAAGGAGTCTCTCAGTTAATCTTCTACAAGACAGTTCTTCCCGAGCATTGGTTAAAGCCTAATCTCTTTTGCATTAGTCAGGGATCTACCCTATTCAAGAACCTCTTCAGGTAGTCGTCTGTAAGACATTACTTCATTTTAATGAATCTCCTTCAAATACAATCAATGTATATGATCCAGTCTGAAAAACATCTGCTTTAGACGAACAACTTTTCAAACATCTGATGGCATCTTCAAGCCCATCTCTGACAAACGCCTCTCAACTACCTCAAGCTCGGATATAGTCTAATGTACGACTTATTCTGACTTTCGTATTTATCCAGATCAGATGGCATCTTTAAGCCCGTCTCACACATCTTTTCCAATACTTGGACGGCATCTTTAAGCCCGTCTCCGGCAAAAGCCCCTGCTTCAGCTAGGGCAAATTCCTGGGTATTCTAGTGTTCAATTCTCTTCCACCTTCAAATTCCAACTGGCACACAAGCCAATCTACATCCTCAAGTGTAAGAAGATGGAACAGGGGCAGTTGTCATACCCCAAAATTTGCCCAACATATTTATTCATATTTCAGTCCACCTGACTTTCAAATGCTCAAAGACATACAAGAAGAAAGCATGCAGTCTCTCTCTTAAACAACAGCCTTCAAATTAGGGTTTCTGATTTAATAAAGGAATTTGAACTTCTGATACCTCAAGTGGATTCCATGATCTCTCATATGATTCAAAGTTCCCTCATGACAATTTTCAAGCCCTGATTCAAAAGATTGCTCACTCAATGACCCGAATAATCAACAGTCGACTGGGTTGACCTAGAAGTCAACTGTGGTCAAAATACACTCAAAACTCCTGATTTTTTGTCAACATCCTCGTATTGAAGTATCATTCACCATTTGATCAAGAATCGATCATGGTTCATCAAGAAAAGATCAGAAATCGACAGTTCAAAAACTTTCTAAATTAGGGTTTTTTGGACCTAAAGTCAACTGAACTTTGACCAGCCATAAATTTCACATGGAATATCAGAAATTTCCCATCCAAAGCTCATTTTGAAGGAAATTGAATTCTCTACAACTTTGTCTCTCACATGCCAAGGCCAGAAATGCTTCATTTAAGAGATATATGCCAATACATTACAGGTCCTTCTAGAAGCTTGCAAAAAGCTGTTTTCTTCCAGGAGCCATATCTTCAAGATAAAATCTCCAAATGAAAAGTATGTTCCACAGTGGCTTGTAGAGGACATCTTGAGGTTTCCAAAAAGTCCTAGAACATGTTCATATGATAAAAATTGAAGGATATACGAGGCTCAGAAGTTGGTTAAATCTCAAGAAAAACACAAAACCCTAATTGCATAACTTGATGTTTTTGGACTAATGGGCCTAAATAATGGATCCCAAACGTGTCTATGGGCTTTATAAACATCCTTAAATTAATTATTTTATTTTTATTACATTTATTTTATTTATTTGAATTTTAAATTCATTTAAATACTAATAAATCATGTAAAATATGAAATAATTGGTTTAAATCAAGGACTAATATTCCCAATCAAATCCAATCAGCCAAATATGATTATTTTGATGAAAAATTCGTGGTGAAGGTGATTGGAAAATATTGAGGTAAAAATAGAAAGAAACCATTCAAATTTTCAATCAAATTTTCTCCAATCTTTCTCTCACCAATCAACTTGTTTTTCAAGCTAATTGTTGCCCTAATTCTGAGCTCTATAAATACTCTACATACTCAGCATAAGGGGGACACGAAAATTTGGAAAATACTAGGGTTCCAAGGTGCAAAAAATATTCAAGAGAGGTGCAAATTCTTTTTACAAGGTGCAGCTACTTTCAATGAGAACCAACCATCTTAACTTATTCTTGAGGTGAGGAAGGGTAAGACGACGTCGTTCTCAAGTCTCTATAGTACCTATAGGGCTTATATCACGTTCACCATGTTCATGCATAAGTTGATTTTTCGTAGCTCTTACTGTATCATGGTTTAACGCTAACTAATCGTTTTAATGAGCTTTTGGTTTGATATAGAAGAGGTCTTGATCATTCATGCGAAGCTTTAGCATCCAAAATGCAAAACACCATTGTTAGGGCAAGAACCACTATGCAACTCGTTTTCATGGTTCTAGATAGTTTCGTGCCGAACTAAGCACTCCATTGAACTCGCTACCCTTGAATTAGGGGATCTGGGTTGCTTCTTGCTGTGTTTAATCTTTGTTTTGCAGGCTTCAAAATATATCAATGGCTGCCTTTGAAATCGTGGGAAAAGTCGCAGGTAAAACTGCAATAGATTCCACACGCAAATCCGCAGGAAACAAGGTGAGGGATGATGAATAGTGTCCATGAATTGTTGACCGTGCGTTGGATTGTCTTCATTGGCCAGTCCATCTTCATGCTCTCTCTCTTCCCACGCGCGTTGCTTCTCATTGGCTGGTCAAATCTTACACTTCTTCTCTCCACCAATAATTGGCTGCAGCGTAATCACAGGGGGGCCCACACTTGACTTTTATTTTCAATTTCCCATTTGAATTATACTTTATATATATTATTTGAGTTTTGTATAATAAATGACTAAAACTTACAGCACACTTGGCATAAGAAGGAGGCTTGAAACCACTACAACCTGGGTTTGAACCAGGCATACAACATATAATTTTTTCTAATGATTCACTCTCAGATCCGGCGCATCCTTCCTACACATGGCTCACGATGCACTCTCAAATGTCAATCGTTGGATCTCTATGGTGCCAAATCGTACGCCCAAGAAATTGCAGGTCCATTATAGACACTCAGCATCTGACCACACTAGATCCAACGCCCTAGGTTTCTTCTTTCCTTTTTCTTTTTTCTTTTTTCTTTTTTTTCTTCATTTTTTTCTTTCTCTCTTTCAGCTTTTTTATGCTTTATTTTCTTTAGTTTTATTTTTCATTTAATAATTAGGTTAATTATCTAATAGTTAGATTTTTTTAATGGTTAATTAGGATTAGCATAATAACTAATTTAATCTTAAATTAATCAATTAGTTAATTAGGTTAAAATAATTAGTAATTAGGATTAGTTTTTCTAATTAGTTAACTTTAATTTAAAACTTTAATTTAGAAATTAGGTTAAATAATTTTAATTAATTAATTTTAGGCTAATTATTTTAGATTTTAATAATGTTTATTAGTTTTAGGTTTTATCATCAACCTTTGCCGTTAACTCTAAAATATCATTTTTGGTAGGCATTGTCCATTAACCTAGTGTGTCGAGTTTTCTCATAAAAACTTCATTCCCTAAAAATCAGGGTTTACCCTGAATATTTCCAAAACCTTTACCTTTTTTTAGAACCTCTTTTATTTATTATCAATGCCTTTTATTTGCCACAAAAAGTTTTCTATCTTTCTTTTCTTCATTTTTTCAGGGTTGGCCAAGGTTCTTCGGCCACGCACCATACCAATCAAAAAGCTAAGCTCTGATTTCCTTCTTATTTAAATATCATTTTATTTTTAATCTTTGCCTTGTAGGTTCAATTAGGTTTTACTTCATCTGTTAATGAATTCCTCCTACACTCACTGTTCCTTTTATTTATTTTCCGTCTATTCTCAGATGATCAGAGTCAATCAAGGGTTCGAGGAAGATCAAGGCTCGAGATCAAGATGATTAAACTAATTATTATCCCCTCTTATTCTTCCGTCTTTTAATTTCCCCCATCCCCGCAGGTGTTTATTGTAATAGCGTAGGAATTTATTTTCTGCCTTTAATTTCCGTAATATTAATTGTTGTGGTTAGTAAATTAGGGAGTGCAAGATCATCAATCAAACGTTAGATCACTAACAATACAAGATTAAATATTCGAACTGAACCACGTGATTGTTGCACCCACACACCTTTAGGGTAACCTCTCTTGTTGCCTTTGTTGCCTGTTGCCTTATGATTCTGTTTCCTTTAATTATACTAGATAGTCAAGTCCCTCGATTCCGAGGATACCTAAAGCAAGGTTGCCTATAGAGATTAAAAATCATCTAGTCCCTCGATGTTGCCTCGAAAAAATAAGATGATTGTCCCAATTTCTAAGGTATCCTCGCATGATGCCTAAAAAGATTAATGACTATTATATCCTTCCCTTAGACTACCTGCCCTCTTCATGGCAAGGGACAGTCTTATGGCAAACGATGTCTCGATGACCCTCAACATCCAATTGAAAGACTTCCTGCCCTCTCATGGTATGGATAGATCCTTTCGCCTGAAAAGCTAAAAGAACGATCTTTCAAACTTAGGGTAGTTGCTACTAATTACTTGCTCTAAAATTCAAATTATTTTTCACACCTCTTTTCAAAAATCAAATTCAAAAAGACTACGCTTATTTACAAGCTAAATTTCTTCTTCAAGGTTTTTTCTATTCACACCCTACTTTTCAAACAATTCAAACATTTTGAAAACAAAGTGAGCTAAGCAATTAAGAGCCCATGGATAACCATGGATGCAAAGGGTGCCTTACACCTTCCCTTTGTATAACTTACCCCCCGAACTCAAAATCTTTTCAAAAGGTCTTTTCCTGTTCTTTTAGCCTTTCTATTAAAATTGGATAAAATAAAAGTCGGTGGCGACTCTTGCTATCCGCACATTTCAAATAAAGTCAGTTCACCGTATTACAGGTATGATGAATGTTTTTGAAATGAATGAGAATGTTATGCATATGCCATGAGATATATGATGTATGAATGCAAAATGTTTTTAATGATGACAGCAAACTATAGCAGTGTTTCGCGGGAAAAATAAATCTCTGACTGTTCAGCGCATTTGAGAGATCATTTGAATCTCGACCTGGCTGCCCGAGATGAATTGGAAAATAACATGTCCTGCCCCTTGTACATACTGGCGTTTTAGCCAACTGAGTCAGCCGCAGGAAATATTTCTGCTTTTCGGAGCACTTCTGAAGCGTGTCTTTCGGGAGGGCTTCCTGAGATTTGTGTTGTTGTAAGCAACATGCCCCCGTATCATGAATTTAGGAATAATGCCCCCTGATTGATCAACACTTCTGAGAGAGTGTTTGAATCTTGACATGATTGCCCCAGATATATGAGTTCTTACTTAACAAGATATTCACCTGCTTTTTGTGCCCCTGAGGGTGATCGGAATTTGATATATTCTCGCTCGAACTCAACGGGGTTCTGAAGATGACCTACTTTTCGTCTGAAGTTCATGATGGAAACTTCCCTGATGTCAAACACTTATTCATATGGAAAGCATGTTTATTACGAGAAATATAATTCTAATTCAAAGTTCGTGTTTTCCTTGAACTTTAAAAGAAACTTTTTGAAAGGATATCAAAACATCGATTTTTTTCTTGAAAGGTGGTGTGGTACCAACTCAAGCGTTTAGCAAAAACTCCTAGGAGTCAGTTTACCGTATTCTCGTTACAGTATGCTTTCGAATTAACCCTGCTTAAATTAGGACTTTTGAGGGTTGTAACGTGACCAGGTTCACGGTTTTTTAGAAAAAAGGATTTTTTAGGCTCAAAATTTTATTGGTGCCCACCCCCTTCGTGATGTTCTCCAACCTAAGTTCAATTAACTTGATGCGAGCATTCATCCTTCAAGAGGAACTTGAGGTGATCAAGGAATCAATGAGGTGTTTGGACATGGCAGTCACCTTACCTTTTGTATTTGGTGTCTGATCACACGATCTTTATTCTTTTTGTTAAGGATCTCTTTGTTTCCCAATCTTTTTCTTGGACAAATTCTTTTGAATTTCAGGTTTGCAGTCCAGCGGGATGCCCTAATTTTTGCCTAAGTCACTTGTTTTCAAGTTTGTTGAATTAGCGGGATTTCTTTTCTCTTTTTTGGGGTCATTTTTCCTTTTTTTGAACAAGTCATATGATCCTGAGATGTCTTTGATTCGTTGGAGAGATAGTGACTGCTTCATTTCTTGGTTGATGAGGGATAACTATTGTGGTATTAACTTTCCTCAACCTTTTGAAGGATAACCATTGTTGTATCCTTAGATGCTTGCTCCTGATGAATTTTGAACGCTCAATCAGGTTAACTGAATACTACCCTTTCCCCGGGTTAAATGTGAGGGTTTTCTTGTATAGAAAAGAAACTCCTACTTCAAGGCTCAAAGGGGTTGACAAGGGATTAACTTCCTTATATCTCCAGTGTTTGGGGATTTGAAACAATTCCTGTACATCATTAGCACAGTCTGTTCAAAAGCATACTGTATGAGGTTGCGGAATCGTTTTCGTCATCCTCCCGTAAAAGGAATACAGCTTTAGCAGGAGTCGAATATCACAAAAACAAAACAAAGTTTTAACATAGAGAGAAGAAATAAATCCAGAAAAACATATGCAATGCATTAATGATGATTATTAAAACAGATAATGTCTATCATAAGTCAAATGTTTAAACAAACAGAAAAGAAAATTGCAAATGAAAACAAAGCTAATGATCCAATAGTCCATCCTTCTAGCCATCCACATCATTAGCAGTCTTGTTATAATTAGGCCTGGGAGCAGTGATCATGTTAGGGGTTGTAGGAGGGTCGAACTCAATTTCCCCAGCATCGATCATATCTTGAATCTTATTCTTCAAGGTCCAGTAATTGTAAGTGTCATGTCCAAGACTATTGGAGTGATATGCACACCTCGCGTTGGGATTATAGCGAGGAGAGGAAATGTTGGGATTTGGATGAGGAGCTATTTGTGTAAGTAGCTCTGCTTTAAACAAGTGTTGCAACACTTGAGTCAAAGAATGTTAATCTTAGTGAATTGTCTTTTGGATGCGCCTTGTTTATGTTAGTTGCCCTTTTGTTGTACCAGCGCTTGATTAGAGACTAGGATTGCCCCAACAGTGTTGGATTCATTCTTCCCAACAGCGCTTGATTAGAGACCAGGATTGCCCTGTTGTTGTACCACTTTCAACATGTTCTCTAGTCAGTACGAGGTCGGTGAAACCAGATGAAGAGCTTCCAAGAAAATGGCTGTAGAAAGGACCAGTCAGTGTACTCATGAACATGTCAACTAACTCTCGGTCAGCCAAAAAAGGTTGGACTCTCCCTGCCATGTCTCTCCGTTTCTGAGCGTACTCTTTGAAGCTTTATTTGGGTCCCATGGACATGTTTTGTAGTTGCATGCGGGTTGATGCGAGATCAGTATTGTATTGGTTTTGCTTGTAGAAAGTAGTAGCCAAATCTTCCCAAGTATGGATGTTGGAACCTTCAAGTTGATAGTACCATTCCAATTGTGTTCCAGCCAGACTTTCTTAAAAGAAATGGATCCGGAGCTTCTTGTCAGCAGTGTGAGGTTGAATCTTTCTCACATTAGATCTTAAATGTAGCTTAGGACAGGAGACTCTGTCCTACTTAGCAAAGGTAGGAGTCTTGAATTTGGGAGGGATGACCACCCCTAAGATGAGAACCAATTCTTCAAAATCTAGCCCAGATACTTTCTGAATCTCCATAGCTTTCATGCGCTCTTCTAGCAACTTGTATTTGTTATCGGGATGTTCGTCCTCATAGTAGTAGTCCTCTTCTTCCTCAGAGGGTTTGACAGAATCGTGGTTGCTTTTCGCATCAGTTTTGACACTAGCATCATCATCTTGTTCATTGTCCTCCTCTAGAGAAACTTTGACTTCTTCAGCTTTCTTAAGTGGACCTCGGAATCTTCTTCCCATGTTAAGGACACCCATAGATCTTCTGGGCTTTTTCTCCTTCTTGGTTAGCAGGGTTTTTAGCTCGTCTTTCCCCTTAGACAAGTTCAGGATCAGATCTTGAAATTGGGCATTCTAGGCTTGAAGGTCTTGGACTGATTGCTCGAGATCCATGTGTGTTGAAATAAACAGCGAGAGAGGATGAGAAATCTGTTGTGGAAACCTGCTATGCGATGTTATGAATGCAAATGCGATATTTTCAAGGATCTTTAAGGAATTTAGTTTGCGATATTGAAATGTAGTTGCAGCTTTGTCGAAGAACTTTAGCTTTCATCTTTGGACGTCCTTCGATGAGAATCAATCTCACCATATCCAGTGGGTCATAGCCTCTGATTCGGGATACTTGTTGTCATACCCCAAAATTTGCCCTCATATATTTGCAAATGTCATTTTATTTCAAATAAGTGACATAGCTCAATTGGTAAGGATTTGAGGTTAAAAGGTACAAGAGCTAGAGGTCTCGGGCTCGAATCTCACTTCTAACATTTCTCCTTTTTTATTTGTTTTCTAATTTTAATTCTAACTTTATTTCCATTTATTCAAATATCATAAAAATTGCAATTTTTTTTAAAATTATTTTAATTTAATTTTCGCACTAATTAAATAGGCATTTTTTAAAATAGTCAATTTTCACTTTTATGCATTTTTTAGTCAAAAAATACCAAAAAATCATAAAATATTCAAAAAATCCAAAAAAATAAGTTTTTAATTCTAATTTTTCGTTTTTAATTTTGATTTTTTTAAAATATTAATTTTTAATTGTAATTCATTATTTTAGGCATTTTATAGCAAAAAAAAAATCAAAAATCAAAATATTACTTTTGCTTAGCTTTTTGTCCAAGTCAGTTGGCATTAAAACTTATTTGATTTGATTCTCTCTAAATTTAGATAAAAATCAAAACAAATAATTTTGTTATGTCAATAGTATTAATGTTAATTTATTTTTTCCTTTTTTATTTTAACCTAAATTTACACTACAAATTGAGTCATTTTGTACACTTTTAAAAAAACTAACAATTACCAACTTTTCAATTCACTCTCTCACAACTAAACCTTTTTTTAACACCTTCAACCCCATTCTCCATTCCTAATTTCTACTCGTACAAAATAATTCACCACAATTTCTAAACTATACTAACATTTTTTTACACACTTTTCTTCAATCTCTTTTCTTTCGAGAGTCTCTTCAATATCTTTTGTTGTTTTTTTTCTTAGTTCATGGCCAATGATTTCATATGAGGCCTCCTCCTTTTAAAAACCCTTTTTTTACATCCTGTAACTAGAATTACAATATTTTTGGCCAATGATTTCCTATGAGGCCTCTTTTTTTTTTTTTTTTTAGAAAAAACCTTTTCAAAACTTTTTTATCAAAACTAAAAACAAACCTTTTCTTTTCAAAAACCTTTAGGCCAATGATGATATCGGAGGCTTTTCCTTCAAAAACCTCATTTTGGCCGATGATTAAAACTTCAATATGAGGCCACTCTTTTTCTTTTTTTATTTATTTTTTTATTTTCTTTTCTTTCATTATTATTATTATTACTATTATACTATTATACTATTATTATTATTATTATTCATATTATTATCTTTATTCTTATTATCTTTTTTAAAGGTACTTCCTTTGGCTATTAACCCTGTTTTGGCCAAACACTTTGTTGGCCACTTCCCCTTGATAAAATCTCTATTTTTGAATCCAGACTTTCTGGCTAAAAGTCAAATCAGGTATTCCTATCCTTTTGGCCTTGATCTAATTTTCTGAACCTTTCTTTATTTCTTGGAAAATTGTATAATTTAAAAACACCGTAATAGTTTAGTTTAATTTCTAACAGTTTTTGGCTAATATTTATAACTAGTGATGGTTTGTAATAACTAGGATTATGTTTTTTTATTTGTTTTGACATAAACTTTTTTAATTAATTAATTAGACATAAATTTTTATCATTTAATTAATTTGTAAATAACTTATAATTAGGTTAATTAGTCTTTTAATTAAAATATATCATTAAAAAACACAAAAATATTAGTTCTAATTTAATTTGATTTTTTTCCTAACATTAAATTTATTTGATTAGATTTAGGATTTGATTAGGATTTAATAATTAGGATTAATTTACAATTTAAATTTTAATTAGATTAGATTAGATTTAGTAATTAGAATATTTCTTTAAATAATTAGATTTAGGTTTTTTATAACTTAAAATATTTTTCTAATTTAAATCTCTTTCTCTCCATCCCCAATATTTTCTCGATTCCCCGATTCATGCGATATTTATATTTTATTTGCATATTATTTTTACAATTATTATGTAATTGTTCATAGTTTGTAATAGTTTAATTAGGATTTATTTTCCACATTTTTTAATTATGTAACTGCTCCTGGTTTGTAATAGTAACTAGGACTTTTATTTTCCGCATTTTATTTTCTGCAAAGGTTTTATAATTATGTATCTCTCCCGAAGCCATGTAATAGTAATTAGAATTTATTTTCCGCATTTTATTTTCTGTAAAGGTTTTATAATTATGTATCTCTCCCAAAGCCATGTAATAGGGTAGGATTTTATTTTCCGCACTTTACTTTCTGCACCCTTTAAATTGCTATTTAACTGCTAGATGTATGTTAATAGGATTGTATGGCAAGATTAAAATTGAACATAGCTAACAAATAATTCAAGATAAAATATATGAAAATAACACACTTCTCACACAGTCACCTTTAGGGTAATCCTCTCTTATGTTGCCTTTCGACGAAAAATAGTCAAGTCCCTCGAGCGTAGGGATACCTTAGCAAATGTCCCTCCGATTTAAATCATCATAGTCCCTCCGATTTAAAGATCATGATCCCTTCGATGTTACCTACGATATAAATGATCTCGTCCCTCGATTAAATGATGATAGTCCCTTCGAATGCTAAGGTATCCTTACTTGTTGCCTTTTATTACTATTCACATCCAATGTATAGGACTACCTTCCCCTATATGGTATGGATAGTACTATCGCTCAAGGAAAGTCTTTAGAATAGGAAAGACCTTACGAACTTAGGGTAGGTAACTCTTAAGTGCTTGCTCATAACAAATTCAAAGAAAATACTTTTCACACCTCGCTTTACAAAAACATCTTTCAAGACAAGTACTTTGTATATATTCGAATGATGAATCATTACAAAGTCAAGTTCTTTTACAAACCGTTTTCTAAACACACACTACACTTTCAAACATTTCAAAACAAACAAGTGAGCTAAGCAATTAAGAGCCCATGGATAACCATGGATGCAAAGGGTGCTTATACCTTCCCTTTGCATAACCTACCCCCCGAACTCAATCTCTTTCAAAAAGGTTTTTCCTGTTCTTTTTGCCTTTCCTAATTGGATAAAATAAAAGTCGGTGGCGACTCTTGCTATCCACAAATTTTAAAAGTCAATTCTCTCACCGTATTACACTTGTACTTCTGAGTTTGAAGGTATATGGATGGAGGAAAATAAATCCTCTTGCCCCTTGATAGGTACTGTGTCTCTAAACTGGAAGACATATGGCCAGAGGAAAATAAATCCTCTTGCCCCTTGATAGGAATTCAGTCCTTGATAATAGCACCTGAAATTGTGTGTCCTAAATTCCTAAGATCCTTGAAAGGGTTAGTTAACATGCTATATTATGATGTCATGATGTCATGCAAATGTTATGCATTGGGCAAAGCATAAGGACGAGCAAGTCCTACAAACAAATCCTGCAAGGAAATCAAAGGGTTAGCAACACACACAAGCAAGTCACACAAGTGTCCTTAGGTTTAAAGGCTTGCACGAAGTCCATAGGTAAGTACCCTCCCCACTGAAGTTTAGTTGGTTCAACCTGTCCTAAAATAGTAACCGGGTTCTATGGAGCTCATATCACTGATCATTCTCGAAAGCATTATCTCAGTCAGCGCTCGGGTGGCTGACCGAAAACATCTTGAAAGATTGATCTCAATGAGTGTAGCTTTGAGTATAAACCAGCTTCGGTCAAGAATCCAAAGCCAGCCATCTCGCCAATAGGCCAAAGTCAAGTTCAACTAGGGTTCTAAGGGCAAATTAGTGCTTAATGACACTACATGGTAGCCTAATGTCTCCCCGATCATGGGCAATCAGAACAAACCAAAGCGTCGCACTAACTATGGCCACTAGATCAACCATATCGGGACGAGCCGTACAGTCTCCTTGGTCTATTGCCACATACCAAAGGCATCTCGAGATTCGGGTTAAAATCTTTCACACAAGAACATTCCCAAGCAGTACCCTTAAAAATAAAGCAAACAAGACACACAATTGAAATCATTTAAAGTGATCTAAAACTTTAAGGTAACTCCTCTTTTTAAGAATCCCCAGCAGAGTCGCCAGTTCTGTATTATGGTAGGAGAACTGACCTTTTTAAAATGTTGCAGATAGCAAGAGTCGCCACCGACTTTTATTTTATCCAATTAGGAAAGGCAAAAAGAACAGGAAAGACCTTTGAAAGATTTTGAGTTCGGGGGTAGGTTATACAAAGGGAAGGTGTAAGCACCCTTTGTATCCATGCTTATCCATGGGCTCTTAATTGCTTAGCTCACTTTTTGAATTGTTTTAATTGTTTGAAAAGAAGTGTAGTGTGTGTTTAGAAAAAACATTTTTGAAAAGAGCTTTAACTTTGTAATGATCTTCGTACGGATGTATACAAAGTGTAGTCTTTGAAAATTGTTTTAAAAAGGAGGTGTGAAAAACATTTTAAATTTGTTTGAATTGATCAAGCAATTAAGGACTACTTACCCTAAGTTTAATGTTTTTCTTGTTCTTTAAGTATTTCGTTAAGGGAAAGATACTATCCACACCGTTAGTTAGTGGGAAGTCCTTTCATTGGATGTATTCGGGACATCGAAGGGTCATCGAATAGTCATAAGGGCTATCCATACCATAAAGAGGGTAGGAAGTCTTATGCATTGGATGTGAATAGTCATAAAGGCAACAAGTAAGGATACCTTAGCATTCAAAGGGACTATCATCAAGATCATTTATATCATAGGCAACACCAAAGGGACCATGATCTTTAAATCGAAGGGACTATGATGATTTAAATCAGAGGGACATTTGCTAAGGTATCCCTACGCTCGAGGGACTTGACTATTATTCGTCGAAAGGCAACATAAGAGAGGATTACCCTAAAGGTGAGTGTATGAACAAAAGTGGTTGATTTATTTAATCCTGAAAATTAGGGTTATTCTAGTTTGATTTTATCTTGCCATACAATCCTATTAACATACATCTAAACAGTTTATAGCCGTTGATAGGTGCGGAAAGTAAAAGCAGAAAAGTAAATCCTACGCTTTTACAAGGCTTCGGAATGGGGGAATACATAACCAAAAATAGGGGAGTGTGAAAATTTACATGTATATAATCGTCAAAATTTATACTTTTACTTTAAATTTAAAATGTCAACTCCTTTTTCTAAGAACCATAAATTTAATTTTTAAAACCAAATGATGCCTATTGATTAAAATAGCTCCATTCCAGTAAGGAGGCAATGAAGAAAATATGAATTATTTGTGCCAGTAACACTAATGATTCTGAGATTCTTTTACATTGTACTGTGTCTGTATGTGGTTGTTTCTTAACCTATTCCTTCGATGTCAAAACCAGTAGTCCTAATGCCCCCACGAGTATATACTGCAAAAAAACAAGGACAAATTAACATTCAAATACTAATTTTTGATATAGTATTAGCTAATGCGCCTTAGCATATAAGAATTTGAGAACCAAAGAGAAAAAAAAGTATGTAGTGGGAAGAGTAGAAGGATAATGTTGTAGAGAGAAGAAAATCATAGGTTGAACCCTTTTTTTATTTTAGACGAAAGGGGAAGAAATTTAATTTTTTTTCAGGGTAAAATATAAACTGCCCAATGAACAAACCTTGACAATGGGTTTTTCGGACATAATTATTGTAGCCCAACCAGCATAAGGTAAAAACCTGCAGAAAGATGAATGTAGCTGAACATATTAGACAAGATAAGATAAATCGTCCGGTAATTTTGTAGCATATTGTCACATCACAAGCAAAAGGAAATGCATTTAGTAGTGAACTAATGTCAACTAGAATATTTCTATCACATTGTAAAGGTATTAACTTCTCTAATTAAGGCCTATTACAAAATGGAAGTCCCTATCCTTTCTCAATCTGTTGTAAAACAATTTTTACTTTCCCTGATGTCACTCCCCATTTAAACACCTTAATAACAAACATATACATTTTGGAATAATGGATTTTTCCACAAGGTTAGATAAATGGGAAGAAAAACAGACATACATTATTATTAACTAGTGTTGTCAACTGCAGGTTGTGAAAAGTAGTAGTTTCTTTCTGTTACACAACAGTTCTTAGTGCCACTATTTTACAATATTTTTTACTAAATATCCCATTATGTAGTGGTGTTATAACTGCTTTTTAATAAAACTGTTATTAACAATGTCAAAACTAATTAAATACAAAGAGGACCACACACATATCCCCCTTTTTCTTACCCTTCCATAAATAAAACAAAATAATGAATCATCTACCAAAAATAGTATTAAACTCTTCCAACAGTCAGACTAACGGTCTATTTTCTTCCAATAAAATTATTGCACATCAATAGAATCTCCATAGGAGAGTACTGAATCAATTGTTTGTTTAAACATAGGTCATAGTTATGCATAGAGAGATGAGAAAAAAATGCAAGTGTTAACATTATTAAAAAGATGCTTTCATGATCAGCCTCTATCAGTGTTACCGGTAGAGGGAGAACATAGTAGAAAGTGAAAGGAGAGGAAGGGGCATGTGTTTTCTTATTTCCATGGATACCTTTTATCTTAAATTAATTGACTACCTAAAAAAAGAGTTAAATATGTTTTTGGTTCTCCTAAATATCTCAAATTTCGTTTTTAGTCCATCAAAATATTTCCTTCAAACAATGATCCCTTTAAAATCTACATCAGAGTTTTGTCCGCTCAATAAAAAGTTGATAGATACAGGTTCAAAATCTGGAAAGAAAAGATGGTTTATCCATAGAAGCTGTCGTTACTATACCAATGGGGCTAGATAGTTTATCAAAAGTAGCTCTCATTGCTTTACCAATGGGGCTATAGAAGCAAAAGGAAGTTAATTAGATTAATTGTGGATCACTAGCACAAGATTGGCGAGGATTCACTTAATACAACATGAATTATGTTCCAAAACTACTTCAATCCCACTCCCCATAACTACAGTTTTTTTCCAAAATCACATATACCAGATGCACCTATTTTTAATTGGTAGCCAGCAAATAAGAAGAGAATATAAAACATACCGAACATTAATCAATCTCCAGGTATTCAGGAGACCAAGGACAAGATCCTACAAACTTCCCTTGATGATATCAATAACCTATAATCTCTCTTCTTTAACGGATTCCCTACCTAATTAACTATTCAATAAATGAGGGCTAGAAGTGATAGGTCAAGCCAAGTGCTAATGTCCAGCATGAAGACATGTACATGATAGTATTATCCCCACCAAAAAGAAAATGACTTACCCGGCAGCTTTTCCCATAATATGTTTTTTCTCCAACCAATTCTGGCCATGATTGTACAAAACCCTATCATCCATGTCATTATTGTCTCCTGATATAAAGAAATGAGTATGGTTCATCATTGGATGTTAAGGAATTATCCAAACGAGAAACGATCAATTATTACACTGTGAAAACAAATTACAAACCATAAACTTGATTTACTAAATAAGAGGGTAACGATAAAAAAAATATGAATAGGAAGAGCAAAACTGATAAGATATTGCTTTCTACCTGCTAACAGCGGAAATATAAAATAGAGATATTATAATTTGCACAAAGTTTGGTTATACCTTTAGTAAGGTAATAAGTATCTTGTGTATCTTGACGCTGATGGACCTAAAATAAAATAACACCGAGAAATGAAGTGATATCTATAGAATGACCAAGCAAAATAAATGTTTTACAGACAGATTCAGCCAATAGATCAATATGCATACTATTTGCAAAATGTAGAAGTTCAAATAGTAAGCCTTGGTTTCTACAATTATGTACGAATCTGATTAAATGATTTGTTACCATGTGCAAGATTATGTAGGAATCTGATTAAATGAGTTTGTTACCAAGTACAAGATGGAATTTGAAGAGAAAATAGTTGTGATACAAACCTTAATTACACGGTGAACAATTGGAATATCACGTCCCTGTAGGATGAGCAAAGTATAGAGTGAAGGACATGAAAGAAAAATGGATGAAGAGATATGATAAAGGAATGGAAATAGGACATACATCTATATTGAAAACCACAATGTCTCCTGCACGAATAGGATCATTATTCATGTGCAAGAAGAGAATGTCACCCTGTAACAAAAAATGATTCAAATCTGAAAAATCAAAACAGTATAATAATAATAATAATAATAATAATAACAATAATAATAATAACAATAATAATAATAATAATAATAATAATAATAATAATAATAATTGAAAGAAAAGGTGTGAAAGAAAAGGTGTGTGGTTACTCTTTGAAAACCAGGTTCCATGCTTCCGGAAAGAACAACCACAACGGGGGATTCAGTTCCAGTGATACACATTAACCCTTTCCATATAACTAGGGCGGATGTTACAACCAACCCTGAAACACGTTAATTAAATATGAGATTAATGAATGAATTAGCGATGAATGTATGAGAATGAACAAGACATAGATAGATACATACCGAGAGTAATGACTTGGGTCAAAGCTTCTCTAAATTTAATGGACTTGACCGAGTGAACTGTGTCTGAAACCCAACCCATGGAGGATAAACGAGGACAGACTAATTTTATCAAACTTTAAATTTTTTTTACACAATTGCAATGTCAGGTATATCAATTTATAGGTCTCATGTGGATCGCTGTTTTGGCTTTTGGTCTTTTTGGGACATCAACAATCAACACCCTATTATTCTTCTTTCTTTTTCAAAAATATAAAAAATCTACACGTGGAGCCTCCAATAGTTGAGCAACACGTGTCTATTTCTATGAAATCGGTGCAATGAAAAACACACAAGAAAAAGGTAAACTAAAAGTATTATTTAATTGGTTTTGGTTTTACCTTACATTTTTATTTTTTTGTTGTAATAATTAATAAATTAAAAGCTGAATTTAGCATTTGCCTTTCTTTCTTTCTATAAAGACAATTCCAAATAATAATTATTAATACCAATTAATTTTGACCAAATAGGAACAACTTTATAAATATATCATTATAATTTTTTAATTAAAAAATAAAAATTAATTGTTCTCTCTTTTCATTATTATTATGAGTTAAAAGGTAGTGCACTGACAGTGTAAAACTATTTTACACTGTCATCCAATAGGGAGTCATGAATGTGCCATGTCATTAAAGTTTTTTTTAAATAAAAAAATGTTTTAATTGGATGCATGGTGGTGATTGGTTGACAGTGTAAAAATATTTTACACTGTCGGTGCATGATCCCTTTTCTCTATTATTATTACTATATAATTTCAATTAAAATATTATATTTAAAATAATGTAAAATTTTGATTTTAAATAATGTTCTCTCTTCATTATTATTTATTTTTAATGGATTCAATTTTGATTTTTAATAATGATCTTTTATTATTTACTTTTAAGAATATTGAAAATATGAAAATATCCTTCAGAAATGTATTTTCGAACGCGTCTCAAATTAAAGTGTTTCGGAAATAACTCAATATTTAGTCTTAGGGCTTTTCAGAAATTCATTTCCAAAATAATTCAATATTTATTAAAAAAATTAAAATAGTCAATATTAAATAATTAATTATTATAAACTATGTAAATATTCTTTAATATAACATATACCTTTTCATATATTAATTGGTCAAATATCATAAAAAAAATAAGACCAAAAAATATTCTATTTTTAGTAATATAGTCAATATTAAATTTAAAGATTATTTTTTATTAAAAAATATTTGAATGAAATGAAAGAGATAATATCAATTAGACCAATTAATCGGAACTTATTAAATGATACTCTAGGAAGCATGGTCCCCCAAGATGCCTCATTCAACTTGATTTACAAAAAGCATATGACATGCTCAATTGGAAGGCTATCACAACCATTCTGCTTGAGTTAGGTTTCCCTGAGCCTTTTGTTAGTTGGATCATGATTGGTGTCTCCACTGTCTCTTATAGGTTCCGCAGCATCAATGGAGAGCCTTCCAATATTATGATGGCCAAAAAAGGCATAAGGCAAGGGGACCCCATCTCCCGCTACCTTTTTGTGTTGGTCATGGAATATATGAGCAGGCTTCTCCATAGAATGCAGATAAACCATAACTTTAATCACCATTCTAGATGTGCAAGGCTGGCTATAACTCATCTTACTTTTGCTGATGACTGTTAGAACAAGATTTGTTCTGATCAATATTCTTAGTTTTGATGATAACAAGTATATGAATTTTGTATGAGATAATGTGGTACTCTAATACTATGCAATTTCCGTTTCAAGAATTATACAAAGAGTATGCACAAAATCAGCGCAAGAAGCACTAACTCAGAAGGTTCAGCATGCAACATCAGAACATGGTCTGGCAAGACATCAGAAGATGGTCAAGCAGAATCAGAACATGGGTCTATGGAAGCATCAGAAGAACTTGAGATCAGAAGCAGAAGCACTGAAGTTCTCATAGAATCACGCTCAGAAGCACTTCAAGGTCAGAAGACAAGAAGATGCTCTGCACCAAGCTGTTTGACTCTGATGATATTCAAACGTTGTTTACACAAACATCAGATCAGAAGCAAGTACTAGACTGGCAGGCTACGCTGACTGACAAAAGGAACGTTAGAAGCTATTAAAGGCAACGCCAGTAGACACAGCGGAAACAAGGCTCGAGGTAGTTGACAAAAGAGTGAAACATTAAATGCAATGCTGTACGGATTACGTAAAGCATTAAATTCTCCCAACGGTCATCTTCTCAAGGGCCTATAAATATGAAGTTCTGATGAGAAGCAAAGGTTAACGAATTACGAACCTTGAACCAAACATGCACAAACTCTGTTCAAATCAAAAGCTCTCAAACTTCATCATCAAGCTCACTACATTGCTGCTGTAATATCTTAGTGAGATTTAAGCTTAAACTTAAGAGAAAATCACAGTTGTGATAATAGCTTTATAAGAAGCATTGTAACTCTTAAAAGAATTTGTTTACATTAAGTTGTAAGTTCTAGAGTGATCAGGTTGTTGATCAGTATACTCTAGCAAGTCTTAGAAGTTGTCTAAGCAGTTTGTTCCTAGAGTGATCAGGTTGTGATCAGGATACTCTAGAAGACTTAGAGTGTTTCTAAGTGGAAAACCATTGTAATCAAGTGTGATTAGTGGATTAAATCCTCAGGTGAGGTAAATCACTCCAAGGGGGTGGACTGGAGTAGTTTAGTTAACAACGAACCAGGATAAAAATCATTGTGCAAATAGTTTTTATCTTACAAGTTTTAAAGCTACACTTATTCAAACCCCCCTTTCTAAGTGTTTTTCTATCCTTCAATTGGCATCAGAGCGCCGGTTCTAAGGTGCAAGCACTTAACCGTGTTTAGAAAAGATTCAGGAAGAGAAAAACGCTTCTGTAAAAGATGGCTGGTGAAATTCCAACAAACACATCTACATCTACATCTGGCTCTGCTGAGCAATACAATGGTAAAAATGGTTATACTAGACCACCAGTATGTGACGGTGAAAACTTTGAATACTGGAAAGATAAACTGGAAAGTTATGTCCTTGGTCTAGATGGTGAACTATGGGATCTTCTGATGGATGGTTACAAACATCCAGTAAAAGCTACAGGCGTAAGGCTTACCAGACAAGAAATGGATGATGATCAAAAGAAGCTTTTCAAGAATCATCATAAATGTAGGACCGTTTTGCTGAATGCTATCTCTCATGCTGAGTATGAGAAGATATCTAACAGGGAAACTGACTATGATATATATGAGTCATTGAAAATGACCCATGAGGGAAATGCTCAAGTCAAGGAGACTAAAGCTCTTGCTCTAATCCAGAAATATGAAGCCTTCAAGATGGAGGATGATGAAGATATTGAGAAGATGTTCTCAAGATTTCAAACGCTAACTGCTGGATTGAGAGTTCTGGATAAAGGCTACACCAAGGCTGATCATGTAAAGAAGATCATTAGAAGCTTGCCCAGAAGATGGGGTCCAATGGTGACTGCATTCAAGATTGCAAAGAATCTGAATGAGGTTTCTTTGATGCCTACGTATCCC
Source organism: Vicia villosa (assembly GCF_029867415.1). Taxonomy (NCBI): domain Eukaryota; kingdom Viridiplantae; phylum Streptophyta; class Magnoliopsida; order Fabales; family Fabaceae; genus Vicia; species Vicia villosa. Next base: position 60,689,648 of record NC_081183.1, on the reverse strand, counting down.
TTTCAGGAATCAGAGCGTCGTAGTTCAGCTTAATAGTCTTTGTTTGTTTTGTGTTTTTTAGGTGAACGATACTAAGTTCGCATTCCACCGATGCTCGACCTTTGGAGACTTATACGCCTAATTCGTGGAAAGGAAATAGCATGTTCTTAAAAGAAAAAAAGTGAATTGGTTTATATTTTTTGATGTAAATCAATGATGAACGAGACCCACTATTAGGCCTCGCATCACCTCTTTACTTTACTTGACCTTTGAGTATTTATTAGGTATTTTAGGTGTTTTTTGGTTATATGTTTTTTAAGGGGAAGATTTGTGACTTGAATCATACAAAAAGTATATAAGTAATAGAAAAATAGACTAGGGTCTACACCCCACTCGTTTAGCTCCCATCAAAACAAGTAGTAGAGAAATAGACTAGGGTCTACACCCCACTCGTTTCTCTCTCACTAAGGCAAGTAGTAAAGAAACCGACTAGGGTCTACACCCTACTTGTAGCAACCTGCCCTAAAAAATTTAGATTTTAGAGTCGCCACCTATTCTGCCAGGACGAATAGGAAACCCTACGAAGTTTAGAGATCTGGATAAGTTATTATAATCAGGTCAAGGGAAGGTGTTAGGCACCCTTAACCCTTTCCTAAGGTTTTGTCTAAGGCAAATATTTATGGCTAATAAAGAAAGGTGACAAACAGTTATGTAGGGCAAATGTTAACCTTATTGAAATTTTGGGGAATGGGACTCGCCTTGTTACCAAGTGCCTACGTACCTCCTTATGGAGGATCAGAGTCTACGTAGTTTGGGGTATGTTGGTGTTTTTTAGAGGTTGTATGCCTTTGAAGTTTGTATATTGAAGTGTATTTTTAATTACCGTGCGGAGTTTGGTAATTGTCGCAGTTTTGTGTAATTCGCAGTTTGTGAAGATATTAAAAGTTTATTATATGGCATACAACCCTTTTTAATATTTTGAAATTTTATTAACCGCGTTGATCAATTGATTTGATCAACATAATTAACAAATTAGTAAAGAATTACTAATTATCGTAACCAATTGAATTGATTAAAACCTTTAGTAAATAGAACCAGTTCAAATAAATTATTTAAATTAAAGTAAATTGAATAATTTATTATTAATCATCGCAATCAATTGGTTTGATTAAAATAATTAACAAATCGACCCTATCCTAAATTAGCTTCGCTAATTATCGTAATCAATTGATTTGATTAAAACAATTAGCGAAGTGACCTTGATATAAACGTTTTAATAAAAATTAATCTTAATATATTTCTTTAAATTAAAATATCATTTTTTTATCAACGCGACTATTAGGCATAATCGAATTGATTAAAAATTTTGCATAACAAAATCAATTAACAAAATGATTAAAAACTTAATAAATAAATTAATTTTGTTTTAGGGCACAGGGGGGTATAGTTTTAGTTTAATAATAATCCAGAAAAAAAACAAGAACCCTAACAATTCTTCAATCAAATCCCAAGAACCCTAACCCTATTCAAGAACCCTAACAATTCTTCAATCAAACCCCAAGAACCCTAACCCTATTCAAGAACCCTAACAATTCTTCAATCAAACCCCAAGAACCCTAACCCTATTTAAGAACCCTAACAATTTCACGAAGAACCCTAACCCTAGATTAGAACCCTAATCCCCAAATTTCCAGAAACCAAGACCAAAACACACATGCATTCGACATAATAACCTAAGCTAAGTCCGATTTGTTACCTTTTGTCTTGTATTCTGGATCGTGTAAGCTCCAATCTCTTCACTAATCCTCTTCTTTTTTGCTCGCAGGTGTCTTCGCAAGGTTGAAGGCTATGGATTCGCGGCTCTCCAACTCTGATTCCTCTTTTTCTTTCTTTTTTTCTTTCTCTTAGATTAGGTTTTAGTTTATATAGCCTTAGGGTTAGATTTATTTTAGTAAGATTAGATTCAATCTGTTATAATCTTTAGATTTGATTAGATTAGATTGATTTGTATTTGATTGTAATATATTTGATTTGTTGTAAATTGATTCATGAAATAAGATTTGATTTTATTTTAGGTTTTGATTTAGGTTTTTAGGATTTTATTCAATTTGTAAATTAGATTGATTCTGTATTTGGACTTTTATTGTATATAAGATTTGATTTTAATAATAATAATGATTAATAGTAATATTAATATAATTGATATAATAGATTTGTTTTTGATGATAATACTAACTAAATAATAAAATAAAGATAATAATTTATATATAGTTTGTATAAAAAGAAATTAATGTTAGAAAAAAACATGTTTTAAATAGGGAAAAACCGAAATATATAATTTAAACAAAAAATTAAAAATTAAAAATTAGGAACAAGTTAATGGGCCTAAATTTTCAATTGGGCTCAAAGGACATCCTATAGATACACCCCTACATTCAATTAGAAGGTTTTTTTATAAGAGATTTGGTTTAACAATACAAATGTTAAACCCCATAACTCCTAATTTTGATACCCTCAATAAATTAATAGAAGTGAATCGTATCGGGTAAATTTTGGGGTATGACAGCTGCCCCTATTTAATTATCTTGGATTGAATGGCGTGAGAATACGCAGGTCTCACGCTTTTCGGATCGAAGAGTTATTAAATAATAGAAGACCCCTAAATTTACCTTGTACTGGAAGGTGAAAGAGGATCGTCTTGCTAAAGCCTGAGACTTACATAGCGAAGACTCGCAGTCCATTGTGTAAAAGAAATGGTCCACTTGCTATAGTGCTAGCAAGCTTTCGCAGTTTGTAATTAATTTACTTACTATAGTTCTAGTAAGTTTTCGCAGTTTGTGTAAAGGGAAGGATTTACTATAGTTCTAGTAAGCCCTTGCATATATCCAGGATGAGGAAGAGATCACTTGCTATGGTTCTAACAAGCTTAACTGCGTAAAAGGGATCACTTGCTATGGTTCTAGCGAGTTTACCTGCATAAAAGGGATTATCTGCCATGGTTCTGACAAGCTTACCTGCGTAAAAGGGATTACCTGCCATGGTTCTAGCAAGTTTACCTGCGTAAAAGATATTCTTGCTATAGTGCCAGCAAGATCACTTGTGTAAGAAGTTGTATTATAAATGCGTATGAACCATGTACATGCATGTGATCCCGTTGTTTGTACAATGTGGATGTATGAACCTTTTGTATATGAGCAATGTTTGATAGTGTGATGTCTGGATGTCGAGTGTAAATGTTGCATGTATGAATGCTAATGCGTATGAATGTATGGTGATCCCGAAGTTTATCTCCTTGTGAACCCTTGAATTTGTCTAGACATTTTGAGATGTGAGGGATGTTTTTTTTAGAATAAATCCTAGTTCGGATTGTATTTGAGTAATCTGTTGATAATGTTGCTTGTGATTGTAAGACATCCTTTGTAAAAGGGTCGTGGTATATCAAAGTGATCGCGGCGTAAGGCGTATGTTATCCTCCGGAGACTTTTCATAGTTTCGTTTCGTTGCCTTTGTGTTGAAAATTTGTTTTGTAAGTTCCCCATAATAAATTCAATATAAAGTTTATGAAAATTTTGTCCTTTTCAAATGGTATTGAAATAACGGGAAAGCGCGGTATGAAGAAAAGAAAACTTTATTGATATTACCTTAAATCGGCGAATGAACAAGATGTGAAAATAAAATGAGAAATAGAAATGATATTAATACTGTCGTTGCTCCTTTGTTCTCGAGGGTCCCAGTAATGCTTTGCCTTTAGTAGTGAATGATTGCAAAAATCCTTATCCTTTGTAGTTCGTCTTTGGTTCATAGCTTATGATCATGCCTTTGTTAGGCGTAATATTTCTTGACCGCATCGGAATTTATTCGGTGCGATAATTCATCCCCGTCCATTGTAGTGAGGACAAGTGCTCCTCCTAAGGATACTATTTTTATGACATATGGACCTTCGTAGTTGGGTGTCCATTTTCCACGGGCATCAAGTCGAGGTAGTAGAATTTTCTTGAGAACGACATCTCCTTCTTTGAAAGTTCGAGGACGGTCCTTTTTATCGAACGCCTTTTTCATCCTTTTCTGATAGTGTTGCCCGTGACACAAAGCCGACAGTCGCTTTTCTTTAATGAGATTAAGCTGATCAAAATGGGTTTTTACCCATTCTGATTCTTTTAACTTTGTGTCCGCCATAACTCATAATGAAGGAATCTCCACTTCGATAGGGAGGACTGCTTCCATAACGTAAACCAAGGAAAATGGTGTTGCTCTTGCGGATGTGCGTACCGAGGTTCGGTAGCCGTGCTGGGCGAAGGGAAGCATTTCATGCCAGTCCTTGTATGTTTTCACCATCTTTTGTATTATCTTTTTGATGTTCTTATTCGCAGCTTTGAGAGCGCCATTCATTTTAGGCCTGTATGGTGAAGAATTATGATGTTCGATCTTGAAATCCTCGCACAGCTCCTTCATCATGTTGTTATTTAAGTTCGACCCATTGTCAGTGATAATCCTGTTTGGAACCCCATACCGGCAGATGATGTTATGCTTAATGAACCGGGTGACTACTTGTCTTGTCACATTGGTGTAAGAAGCGGATTCAACCCATTTGGTGAAGTAGTCTATGGCAACCAATATGAATCGGTGTCCATTAGAAGCTTTCGGTTCGATCATCCCTATCATGTCAATTCCCCACATTGCAAACGGCCATGGTGAACTCAGAACGTTCAACGGATTAGGCGGCATATGTATTTTGTCAGTGTAGATTTGACATTTGTGACATGTTCTTGCATATTGGAAACAATCAGCTTCCATTGTCAACCAGTAATATCCTGCTCGTAGTATTTTTCTCGCCATTGAATGTCCATTTGCATGAGTTCCGAAGGGGAATTCGTGTACTTCTTTAACAATCTCCTTGGCCTCATTTTTATCCATACACCTCAGCAATACCGAGTCATAATTTCGTTTGTATAGGATATCTCCGCTCAAGAAGAACTTGGTTGCCAATTTCCTTAATGTCTTTTTGTCAATCGTAGAGGCATTCTCCGGGTATTCTTGTTTCTCCAGGTACCTTTTGATATCATGGAACCATGGTTTATTATCAGGCTGCTCCTCAATTGTGAGATAATAGGCAGGCTCATCGGAGTGTCTAACCGTTATTCGTGGTTCATGGTTCGGCCAATTTACTTTGAACATGGAAGAAAGTGTTGCTAGTGCATCAGCCATTTGATTTTCTCGTCAAGAAAGTCGAATTTCATAGATTGGTATTCTTCGAGGGGTTGGTGGGCAAGATGTTCTGCCAATACACTCCCTTTTATTGCTTTCTAAGTGACATATTGTATGTCGTATTCTGACAGTAACATTTTCCACCTTGCGATTCTACCTGTGAGAGCTTGCTTTTCGAACACGTATTTCAAAGGATCCATCCTCGATATCAACCATGTGGAATGTGTCAGCATATATTGCCGTAGACGTTTGGAGGCCCATGATAGGGCACAACATGTCTTTTCCAATGGTAAATATCGAGATTCGCAATCCGTGAATTTCTTGCTAAGATAGTAAATAGCGTGCTCTTTTCTGCCTGTTTCATCCTGCTGCCTCAGTACACATCCCATAGATCTTTCGAGAACTGTGAGATACATGAATAGTGGTCTCCCTGGCACGGGAGGTATGAGAATCGGTGGATTTTGTAAGTATCTCTTTATAGCTTCGAAGGCTACTTGACAATCTTCGTTCCACTTGATCGGTTGATCTTTCCTTAGTAACTTGAATATAGGCTCACATGTGGCTGTTAGATGTGAAATGAACCTTGAGATGTAGTTCAACCTACCCAAGAACCCACGTGTAACACCCTTCTAAACCCCCGCGGAAAATATAATATTATCAGAGTAATAACACATCAAGGATGCTACAATTATTAAATAAATAAAAACATCAAGTCAATTGTCATGCTTATTAGAAATTAACCAATATCAAACATGTGTTTAGCACAGCGGAACTTAATTCAACAGTATTAGGTAACAACTCCACACAAATACTCAATACATAATCCATAGCCAAAATGGCAACAAAGTATAACAAGTAACGCTAAGACTAATCGATCCCAGTGTTACAATCAGAGCATGACTCGACACGAACTATGGGCTAGCCTACAAGCTATCTTCACCCAATCAAGACGCCGCTACATCCTTAATCTGAAATCATCAAAGTAAGGGTGAGTTTCATTCAAATTAATAACCATTATACAATCATAAGCAATAAGATCTCATAGCAATTATCACCCATTCAACATACATATAATCGGAAATTATTATAACAAGCAAACAATCAGCACATAAGCATCATCTATCACACCACACAATCATCCAATTATATCAAGCTATAATGCAATGAATGGACTGACACTCATGCATGTGGTACCAAGATTCGTGAATCACATCACAGGACTTCTCTCTTTGATACTGTCCTCTAGTCGCTCACACCCCACATGGGCACACGACTACTGCCTCATCGCTCACACCCCACATGGGCACACGATGACTTCCCGCTAATCTCCGCACAATGGGAATTAGCCTTCCAATGCAAATGATTTATGAATAATGCACACATGACACATACTTACATCATCATACATCATCATCATTCCGATGCTTAACATCGCTTATCACCTCTTACCAATAACATCATAACAAGTATGTACATGTATAAGCATCATTCAATCATTCACAACATACACCACATCATCACAATAACATACACATCACATTAATGTTAATTGCCACCTTAATCCAATTCAACAATAATTTAATTGAATAAATAAATAAGTCGGCCACTGCCCGTATTATTACTTCATCAAATAAAGCATCTCATTAGCTTCGCAACGCCCAAAACGGCACATAAATCGGATACTCGGATCAAAAGTTATGGGTTTTTGAAAATAAAACATTTTTATAAAATATGCTGCAGAACCCGGTTCGTCCCACATGGGAACCGGTTCCTGGCAGCTTCCCAAAACACGCCTCTGATTTTTACTATGGGGAACCGGGTTGTCCCTATCTGGGAACCGGTTCCCAGCAACCCGGAATTTCATACCTCTCTGTTTTTATAAGGGGGAACCGGTTCGTCCCACATGGGAACCGGTTCCTACGTACCTGCACAGCCAAATTCACCATTTTGACAGCATTTACCCTATCCCATTTCCCCAATTTCAAGTACATACGAACATAGCACACAAATACCATCAATTTTCACATCATCACATATTTCAGACAAGTTTTATACAAGTATTGACAGCATATAACATGAGTATTAACAGAATCGTGTAATTCATACAAATTCATCAAAACCTAACAAAATTCCCAACCCGACACGTACGATTGAACTAGACAACAATCCTAATCAATCATACTACCTACAATCGCATAAGGATTACTAACCCGAAGAATCCCCCCTTACCTCAGAGTCGAATCTTCGAAGTTCTTCTCCCCCTTTGGCTCTTCTCACTTTCACGTGTTCCTCTTTTTCTCAGAGTCTGTCTCTTTTGCTTCTCCTTCCTCTTCTCCCAAATCCTTTTATTTTATGAAAAATAAAATAAAATATTATAATGGGCTTGCTTAGCTAACACCCCCCCTTCTGCTACTCACCACTCTAGCCCAAACCAATATTTCATCATTTTCCACATAATTCCCAAAAATTATTAATTCTTATAATTTAATTAAAGAAAAATAATTAAATTAATAACAAGAATTAACGGGGTGTTACAACTCTCCCCCACTAAAAGAGTTTTCATCCTCGAAAACATACCTCAAACGAAGAGTTCGGGATAGGAGTCCTTCATCTGACTCTCCAGTTCCCACGTAACATTTCCACCTGCAGCTCCTCCCCAAGCTACTCGGACTAAAGCTATCTCTTTACCACGTAGTTGCTTTAACTTCCGATCTTTAATCCTCATAGGCAACGCCTCAACCGTCATATTATCCCTCACTTGCACATCATCCACCTGGATTACATGAGACGGATCCGAAATATATTTCCTCAATTGAGATACATGGAATACGTCATGTAGGTTTGCAAGTGTTGTCGGTAAAGCAATACGATAAGCCACCTCTCCTACTCTTTCCGTAATCTGAAACGGACCAATATAACGCGGTGTCAACTTCTTTGACTTTAATGCTCGACCAACACCCGTCGTAGGAGTTACTCTCAGAAACACATGATCTCCCTCTTGAAATTTAAGTGTTCTTCTCCTCTTGTCATGATAGCTCTTCTGACGACTTTGAGAAGCCTTCATCTTCTCCTGAATCATCTTAATCTTTTCCGTCGTCTCTTGAACAATTTCTGGTCCAATCACTGCACTTTCACCAGATTCATACCAACACAGTGGTGTCCTACACCTCCTACCATACAAGGCTTCAAATGGAGCCATACCAATACTCGAATGGTAGCTGTTGTTGTAAGTAAATTCAATCAACGGCAAATAACTATCCCATGCTCCACCCTTTTCCAATACACAAGCACGTAATAGGTCTTCCAATGATTGAATCGTCCTTTCAGTTTGACCATCAGTCTGTGGATGATAAGCAGAACTCAACCTTAATTTAGTACCCAAGGCCTTCTGTAACCCTTCCCAAAATCTGGATGTAAATCTCGGATCTCTATCTGATACGATACTCGAAGGTATACAATGCAAACTTACTATTTTCTCAATGTACAACTGTGCCAACCTTTCCATCGAATAATCCATCCTCATCGGTATGAAATGAGCAGACTTCGTCAGTCGATCCACAATAACCCAAATGGCTTCATAGTTCTTAGCTGTTCTTGGCAATCCAGATACAAAGTCCATGGATATGCTATCCCACTTCCATTCAGGAATAAATAAAGGCTGCATAGTCCCATACGACTTCTGATGTTCGATCTTTGACTTCTGACAAGTCAAACAAGAATAAACAAATTCAGCTATTTCCTTTTTCATTCCCGACCACCAGAATAACTTCTTCAAATCATGGTACATCTTAGTAGCACCAGGGTGAATACTCAATCCACTACGATGTCCTTCTTCCAAGATACTCTTCTTCAGTTCAGTAACGTCAGGAATACAAACACGGTCGCCAAATCTCATTATGCCATTCTCATCAATTCTGAACTCACCTCCTTTTCCTTGGTTAATCAAAGTCAATCTGTCAACTAGTCCCACATCTTCCTTCTGCCTATCTCTGATTTCATCAAGAATTCCACTTGTCAACTTTAGCATACCCAACTTGATGCTATTCGAAGTGCCTTCACATACCAAACTTAAATCCTAGAATTGCTCAATCAAATCTAGTTCTCGCACCATCAACATTGACATATGCAAGGACTTCCTACTCAAAGCGTCAGCAACAACATTCTCCTTACCCGGATGGTAATTCAGCTCAAAATCATAATCTTTAAGGAACTCTAACCACCTCCTCTGTCTCATATTAAGCTCCTTCTGGTCGAATAGGTACTTAAGACTCTTATGATCACTAAATACCTCGAATCGTGAACCATAAAGGTAATGTCTCCATAATTTCAACACAAACACTACTGCTGCCAACTCTAAGTCATGAGTCAGGTAATTCTTCTCATGCACTTTAAGTTGTCTCGACGCATAAGCGACTACCTGTTGGTTCTGCATTAGTACACCTCCAAGTCCCATCAATGAAGCATCACAATACACAACAAAAGATTCTGCCGAATTCGGCAAAATTAAAATAGGAGCACTAGTCAGCCTCTTCTTTAATTCTTGGAATACTTCTTCGCATTTCGAGTCCCACACGAACGCTTGACCCTTCCTAGTCAACTTCGTCAATGGTAGAGCTAACTTTGAAAATCCTTCTATAAACTTCCGATAGTAACCTGCAAGACCCAGAAAGCTACGAATTTCGGTAACGGACTTCGGAGCTTCCCACTGAGACACAGCTTCTACCTTTGCTGGATCTACGGCAATACCGCTCTTGGAAATTACATGACCCAGGAAACTCACTTCACTTAACCAGAAATCACATTTCGACAGTTTGGCATAAAGCTTCTTCTCTTTCAACACTCCCAGTACAATTCTGAGATGCTCTGCATGTTCTTCTTCACTTTTGGAATATATCAGAATGTCGTCAATGAACACCACGACGAACTTATCAAGATAAGGATGAAAAATTCTATTCATATATTCCATGAAAACACCAGGAGCGTTAGTAACTCCAAACGGCATCACAGTGTATTCATAATGACCATACCTCGTTCTGAACGCAGTCTTCTGAATATCGTCCGCCTTCACACGAATCTGATGATACCCAGACCTCAAATCAATTTTGCTGAATATACTAGCTCCGACCAATTGATCCATCAAATCATCAATCCTCGGCAATGGATACCGATTCTTGATAGTAACTTTATTCAGTTGTCTGTAGTCTACACACAACCTCATAGATCCTTCCTTCTTCTTTATCAATAACACTGGTGCACCCCACGGTGACACGCTCGGACGAATGAACTCCTTCTCCAACAATTCTTCTATTTGACTCTTCAATTCGGTCAATTCAGATGCTGACATCCTATAAGGTGCCATCGATATAGGACTGGTTCCAGGAACTAACTCAATGGCAAACTCTACTTCCCTTTCAGGTGGTAGCTCTCTAACATCTTCTGGAAAAACTTCTGGAAATTCTCGTACCACTGGTAGTTCATTACTCACTACTCTTCCTTTCACTTCCACCGACGCAAAAAGCATAAACACGGCTGCCCCGTCTTGAATTGCTTCACCCACTTGTCTTGCAGTCATTGCCAACTCATCGACATTAACTTCTTCAGGAAAGATGACCGTCTTCGTAAAACAATTGATATGAACTCGGTTAAATTGCAACCAGTTCATCCCTAAAATAACGTCAAGTTGTTTGAGTGGAAGGCACACTAAGTCCATTCCAAACTTCCTACCAAATATATCAACAAGACAGTTCAAACATGCGGATGAAGTGGTCACTGAACCCGACGCAGGAGTGTCAATAACCATACTTCCACTAATCTTTGATATCTCTAAATTTAGCCTCTTAGCACAATCCAATGAAATAAACGAGTGAGTCGCACCAGTATCAATAATCGCAATTAAAGGTGTGTTATGTATGAAACACGTACCTTTAATCAGTCTATCCTCCGGAGTAGTTTCTGATCCGGACAAAGCAAAGACTTTCCCTCCAGCTTGGTCCTTCTTTGGCTTGGTGCACTGCGGACTAATATGGCCCTCTTCTCCACAGTTATAGCAAGTTACTGTTCTCATTTTGCAGTCAGCAGCAATGTGACCCATTCTATTACATTTGAATCACTTCTTCTCTTCTTTCTTGCACTCATTCCTCTTATGTCCTGTTTCACCACAGTTGAAGCACCTAAAGGGAGCACCAGAATCTCCCCCACTAGGCCTTTTCCAATTACCAGCTCTTGGGTTTCCCCTACCATATGGTGTACCTCTGTCCATAGGCTTCTTACCCTTCTTATCAACTAACTCGCGAGAGTGAGATGATTTCAGCTTAAGATTGTCTTCCTCAAAGATTCTGCTACAGTCTACTAAATCAGCAAATCGGCGAATCCTTTGATACCTGATACCCTGCTTGATCTCATCACGAAGACCATTCTCGAACTTGATACACTTAGAGAATTCTCCAGCTGCATCGTTGGTGTAGTGTATGTAATGCTTAGCCAATTCCACAAATTTGGAAGCATATTCCGGCACTGTCATACTACCCTGTTTCAGCTCCAAGAACTCAATTTCCTTCCTTCCCCGCACATCTTCAGGAAAGTACTTCCTCAGAAATTCTCTCTTGAATATGGCCCAAGTAATCGCAATCCCATCTGAATATACCTCAGTCCTAGTAGTAACCCACCAGTCATCAGCTTCTTCTGATAGCATGTGAGTACTGTACCTCACCTTCAGATTTTCTGCCCAATCGATCACTCGGAAGATCCTCTCGATCTCTTTCAACCATTTCTGAGCACCATCAGGGTCATGAGTGCCTTTGAACAGTGGAGGATTGTTCCTCTGAAAGCTGTTCAACTGCCTGTCAGCACCAATCGCGGCTCCATTAGCATTCCCTCCCAATACACCAGCAATCATGCCTAGAGCCTCTGCGATAGCGTCATCGTTCCTTCCACCTCTTCCAGCCATTGTTCTGCTAAATCATAAAACAATCTCATCAGAACAAAAGTATCGACAGTGTTTACCTTACACTAGTCGCATACAAGGGAACACTGACACTAAGACTCTGACTCTAACGACCGACTATGCTCTGATACCACTATTGTAACACCCTTCTAACCCCCCGCGGAAATATAATATTATCAGAGTAATAACACATCAAGGATGCTACAATTATTAAATAAATAAAAACATCAAGTCGATTGTCATGCTTATTAGAAATTAACCAATATCAAACATGTGTTTAGCACAGCGGAACTTAATTCAACAGTATTAGGTAACAACTCCACACAAATACTCAATACATAATCCATAGCCAAAATGGCAACAAAGTATAACAAGTAACGCTAAGACTAATCGATCCCAGTGTTACAATCAGAGCATGACTCGACACGAACTATGGGCTAGCCTACAAGCTATCTTCACCCAATCAAGACACCGCTACATCCTTAATCTGAAATCATCAAAGTAAGGGTGAGTTTCATTCAAATTAATAACCATTATACAATCATAAGCAATAAGATCTCATAGCAATTATCATCCATTCAACATACATATAATCGGAAATTATTATAACAAGCAAACAATCAGCACATAAGCATCATCTATCACACCACACAATCATCCAATTATATCAAGCTATAATGCAATGAATGGACTGACACTCATGCATGTGGTACCAAGATTCGTGAATCACATCACAGGACTTCTCTCTTTGATACTGCCCTCTAGTCGCTCACACCCCACATGGGCACACGACTACTGCCTCATCGCTCACACCCCACATGGGCACACGATGACTTCCCGCTAATCTCCGCACAATGGGAATTAGCCTTCCAATGCAAATGATTTATGAATAATGCACACATGACACATACTTATATCATCATACATCATCATCATTCCGATGCTTAACATCGCTTATCACCTCTTACCAATAACATCATAACAAGTATGTACATGTATAAGCATCATTCAATCATTCACAACATACACCACATCATCACAATAACATACACATCACATTAATGTTAATTGCCACCTTAATCCAATTCAACAATAATTTAATTGAATAAATAAATAAGTCGGCCACTGCCCGTATTATTACTTCATCAAATAAAGCATCTCATTAGCTTCGCAACGCCCAAAACGGCACATAAATCGGATATTCGGATCAAAAGTTATGGGTTTTTGAAAATAAAACATTTTTATAAAATATGCTGCAGAACCCGGTTCGTCCCACATGGGAACCGGTTCCTGGTAGCTTCCCAAAACACGCCTCTGATTTTTACTATGGGGAACCGGGTTGTCCCTATCTGGGAACCGGTTCCCAGCAACCCAGAATTCATACCTCTCTGTTTTTATAAGGGGGAACCGGTTCGTCCCACACGGGAACCGGTTCCTACGTACCTGCACAGCCAAATTCACCATTTTGACAGCATTTACCCTATCCCATTTCCCCAATTTCAAGTACATACGAACATAGCACACAAATACCATCAATTTTCACATCATCACATATTTCAGACAAGTTTTATACAAGTATTGACAGCATATAACATGAGTATTAACAGAATCATGTAATTCATACAAATTCATCAAAACCTAACAAAATTCCCAACCCGACACGTACGGTTGAACTAGACAACAATCCTAATCAATCATACTACCTACAATCGCATAAGGATTACTAACCCGAAGAATTCCCCCTTACCTCAGAGTCGAATCTTCGAAGTTCTTCTCCCCCTTTGGCTCTTCTCACTTTCACGTGTTCTTCTTTTTCTCAGAGTCTGTCTCTTTTGCTTCTCCCAAATCCTTTTATTTTATGAAAAATAAAATAAAATATTATAATGGGCTTGCTTAGCTTACACCCCCCCTTCTGCTACTCACCACTCTAGCCCAAACCAATATTTCATCATTTTCCACATAATTCCCAAAAATTATTAATTCTTATAATTTAATTAAAGAAAAATAATTAAATTAATAACAAGAATTAACGGGGTGTTACACCACGAACCTCTTTTTCTGTCCTTGGAACTGGCCTTCACCTTGTCGGGATCTACTTCTATGCCTCACTGGCTCACAATGAATCCCAATAGCTTTCCTGACCTTACACCAAATGTACATTTGTTCAGGTTTAACCTCAGCTTGAACTTCTTTAAGCGCTCGAGCAATTTCTGTAGGTGTGTAATATGCTCTTCCTCTATACGAGACTTAGCAATCATATCATCCACATATACTTCGACCTCCTTGTGGATCATGTCATGGAACAGTGTGACCACGGCTCGTTGATATGCTGCCCCTTCATTTCGTAATCCAAAAGGCATTACCTTGTAGGAGAAGGTGCCCCAGGATGTCATGAAGGTTGTTTTCTCCATGTCTTCGGGAGCCATTTTAATTTGATTATACCCAGAGAACCGGTCCTTGAAGGAGAAAACCGAAGCTTGTGATGTATTATCCACCAACACGTCTATGTGTGGTAGTGGGAAGTCGTCTTTCGGACTTGCTTTGTTCAGATCTCTATATTCCACACACATGCGTACTTTCCCGTCTTTCTTAGGAACTGGCACTATGTTAGCAATCCATGGTGGATAGTCAACCACAGCAAGAAACCCTGCGTCAAACTGTTTGAGTACCTCTTCTCGGATTTTGTTATCCATGTCAAGACGAACTCTCCTACGCTTTTGTCTGACTGGTGCACATCCTTCTTTGAGTAGTAATCTATGTACAACGAGATCTGTATCCAACCCTGGCATGTCACGGTATGACCAAGCAAATATTTCTGCGTACTCGTGGAGGAGCTTGATTAGTGTTGCTTTTACGTCCTCGTTCAGTGTTGCCCCAATCTTGATTTCTCTGGGTTCTTTGTTCGTACCTAAGTTTATGATGTCAATGGCCTCCAGATGAGGAAGCATGCTTTTGGATTCTCTGTCTATTAACCTTGACAATTCTTCCGGAAGTTCATCGTCTTCCTCATCCCCTTCCTCGGACTGATTAGCGAGAGCCTTGAGTTTATATTGAGTTTCAGCAGTGTTATTATCGGTAGTGTTAGAATGTGATCTACACATGTTTTAAGTTTTGTTTTTAGTATGCAGATATGGATGTATTTTTGTGAAAAAGTTTATTTGTCATTTTGAAAAGAAATTAATGCAAGAATAGACAAGACTTTTTTTCAATACCAAACGAAAAAACAATTTTTTTGATAAAGCTTAAATTTGAAAAGAAATGAGGCCCTTACAACCAACTATGTGCTTCGGGCGAGGCACGAGCGTTATTGTCTTTATTGGAAAATAAAACAGAAGCAAATTACTTTGAAACGAAAACTATCTCCGGTATCTCCAGGCTCGTCCAGTTCTGGAGCTGCTCTCCTGATCTGACCCTTCGGATGAAGTTGGATGTTCCTGTCATACCCCAATTTTTGACCCTAAGATCATACATCATTTGCATATCAATCATCAATCAAGAGTTTCATCTTAAAGCTCTGCTCTCGGTGTTATGCTCACTTCATCTGTAAGAGGGAATCATCAAGCACCAATGTTTTAGTTTGTATATATTGTTTTACTAACCAAAATACCAAAAATATTGCCTTGTGCTTTTGTATGTTTGTATTTTGTAGGTACCAAGACAAAATATCCATCAAAAAGGGCATTTTTCAACGATTTCACTGTGCAAATCGATTTGCATAAGGTGTAAATCGATTTACACAACTGATTCTGCCCAAATTTTGCTTCTGCCATCAGTGCAAATCGATTTGCATAATGTGCAAATCGATTTACATAACTGTTTTTGCCCGAGATTTTGCCTTTTTCAGCAATGTAAATAGATTTGCATAAAGTGTAAATCGATTGCACCAGTGCGAATTTGGAAAAATGAAGGCAAATTTCAGATTTTGAAAGTGTTGACATCATTTGCAAGCATGGGAAGCATGACTTAGCTCTTGTATTTGATTACCTACATCATTTAATCATAAACACTCATGTGATTGCATCAAGACCATTGAATCTCATTTTTGGCTCCAAATCCTTTTCCCAAGCCTAATTCTATTTTCCAATCCTAACTCCAAACCACAAAAATTCCCAAGCCTAAGTGCTATAAATTGAGGCATTCCCTTCTTCATTTTTCAAGCTTTGATAGCCAAGAAAACTCTTGCTCTTTCTCTCCTCATCTCTTCCAAACCCGTCACTCAAAGCTCTTGTTTCTTCCATAAAAATTAGTGAGTTACACCTTGAACCTCACTAATTTAGAGCTAAACCTCCATCTAAACACCACTTTCTTCATTAATTTTGAGAGATCAAGGCTTGTGGTTGTGTGTTCTTGAAGAAGATTCAAAGTTTTTGAAAGATTTGGTAAAATTCTAGATCCTTTCCATAATTCAAGATGTGATCCATTGTTGTTTATGTTTGATGCACCTTTGGTGCTACATTGATGAGTTTTGCTTGCTTACTTGATACATTTTCGTGCACAAATTGATCCAAGATCACAAGGTGTTTGGTTTTATGTTTAAACAAGTTTTCTTCTCTTTATTTGATGTTTTTTTGAAAACTGTGTTGTGCAAATCGATTTACATCTGGTGCAAATCGATTTACATAACTGAAAAACTACGCAGATTTGAAAACAGAGTTATGCAAATCGATTTACACTCTGTGCAAATTGATTTACATCTGAGCAGAATGTGTTTTTTTCCTTTTTTGACTTGTTTTTGGATATAACTCATCTTCTACTCCTTTCTTTTGATATTTTCTTTGAGTCACAAGTTAGAGGCCTAATTTCTCTCTAATTTCAATGGACTTAGGGCGTCGATAGGATGAGAATCCAAATCCGCAATATTAAGTGATTGAAATTATGGATGAAAGGAGCTTTCAAATGTGGTTCCATCTTTTATTTCTTTTTCTTTTGATCGATGAAAGTCTTTGATACCTTGAGAATTCTTACGGATTCTTGGTAAAGACGAGATCGCTCCCTATTTTTCTTTTCGTGCGGTATTGCTTTCGGAGAGTGATTTACATACTCTCGCATGCATTAGCACATAAAGTTTTGACCGGCCTCGTTGTAGGGTGATTTCTACATAAATCACTTGGCGATCTGCTTAACATAGCGCAATATTTCGTGTCCCGAATAAATCAAAAAGATCACATATGGAAGAGAATTGTATGCGGTTGATTTAAGACTTATGGAGGTTTATCGTGTAGTCGCTATGATTTTATCAAGCTTCTGATAAATGTCCATTGAATTTAAATCCGAGAACATCCTTCACTCACCATCGATCTTTATCGCTAACTTTGATAACATACTTGAGAAGTTTCAAGATGGTTATCTTTAACATCTAACAACTAACTTTAATTTCCGCACTTTATTATATTGCTCTTTATATTTTTCTCTTTATTGCTTTATTTTATCATTTCATCATGTTTATGTTTCCGTCATTTTCTCTTTGTCCATTTGGACGTTTATATTCCGCTATTTTTTTTCTTTGTCCATTTGGACGCTAGGTTTATGTTTCCGCTATTTTCTTTTGTCCACTTGGACCATACTTTATTTTTATGCTAAAACATTAATAAATAACAAAAATCTAAAAAATGTTTAAGGCTCTCTTTCGGACTATTGGTTACTATCCCGAGCATTTTGGAGACTTGGACTAATGGATTTAGTACCTCTGGACCCTTATTCTGTTATTACTCTGTTGTTATCCTGTCTGTCTAGCATTGGATTGTTGTCTGTTTGTGTATGCAGGTATTTCCTTGAAAGTCCTTAACGGTTAATTCCAAGGCATTGATATAAGGATTTTACCCGAAAACAGCCATTACTCTGCCCGATTTTTGTAAGAATTTTAATGTGCTTAATGCAAAGTGGTGCTAAGATAATAAGTTCATCTGGATCCCCAAGTGGTAATGTGTTGGTTTGGTATCGATAAGTCCAAAGGATGGGAAATCTACCTTGACTAATCATGTCAAGTGTTGGCTTCTTCTTCGGTTAGACCGCTCTTTTCCTTAGCTTTTATTTTACGCAATAGGATAGCCTCTTCATCTCCCCCTTCTTAGATTTTCAAAATCTTCTCCCTTTTTTCAAAAACCTTCTTATGTTTGCAATCTTTTCAAAACCTTTCTCTAAAAATATCTTTTGCCCTTAGTGGCCTTTTTCTTCAAAAAGTTTAGACACGACTAATTGTTGAAACGAGTGGCGATACCCCACGATTTTGAATTTGATTGATATAATGAGATCTTTTCCGCGTGAGAGAGCTAGTGGCATACTCGTCAATTTCCATCCGAGTTGGAGCCCTTCTTTCATTTGCGATGCAAAGAACTCATTTGTTCTCATGCTCAAGATCAATGGCTGAGTATTTCTCTCCGATGACGATAAAGTGTTTATTCGTTTTTAAAACATTTTTTCCCTTTAAGCGGAACTACATTAGCTCTGACTTCTCCATTGCACCGAGGAGGTATGTAGGCACAAGACTTAACGTCTTGCCGAGCTTATTTTAAAAATAAAACAAACTCTTTTTTTAGCACACACACGACACAGATTTTCAAAAAGGTTCCTGTGGAGTACCACAGATATGAGGGGTGCTTAAAACCTTCCCCTTGTATAAACAACACCCATACCTAAGATCTCTTTCTTTTTGTTTTAAAAACAAACTTTGGGTTTTCTTCGTTCTTTTCCCTTTTCCTTAGGAAACAATAAAGAGCGGTGGCGACTTTCACTGAAATATTGAGTCGAGTCAATCCTATGGCTTCGATCTCAGATTTTCCCCGCTGTTGCACCCCAAAATTTGCCCACTTATTTATAATCAATTGGCTTTCATATCATATTCATACGCATACCTCATGTAGGTCATTCACACAATACTTGCATGCATATCA
Organism: Vicia villosa; assembly: GCF_029867415.1. Taxonomy (NCBI): domain Eukaryota; kingdom Viridiplantae; phylum Streptophyta; class Magnoliopsida; order Fabales; family Fabaceae; genus Vicia; species Vicia villosa. Next base: position 60,670,631 of record NC_081183.1, on the reverse strand, counting down.
TTGTTAATGTTCAAGAAAATTAACAAAGAGGGGCTGAAGTTGAGAAAATTATTGGTTAAGAATTAGATCTGAGGTCTCAGGCATCATCTCCAGTGGCATTCTCCTGAGGTCAGGGTTTTATCATCTCCAAGTCAAAACCTTGTTTGAAAGATGCAAGCTCCAGGTTCATCAGAATTTTTAAGTTAGGGTTTTTACTAAACTGTTGACTTTTCGGTCAGCATTTAATTAGAAGATGATTGTTGAGTATGAAATCATGGGTGCATTAAGGAAGTATTCATTTGATTCTCATTGAGTTGAAGACTGATTGGAAATTGGGCAAGAAACGGATTAATCGGGAAATTCATCTGGAATCGGAAAATCAGGAAAGATTGACTTCTTGGTTAAAGTCAAAGTCAACTGTCCAATATTGATTTTTGGTTGAAAATTGGTCAAGAAAAGTCAACAAGAAATAAATAAAATCAAGAAAATGTAAAATTGCCAAAAAAGGAAAGTTAGTTGAAATGGGAAATGACCAAAAGTGGAAGTTTCTACACTTAGAAAAATTCTAGAAAGATTGGGAAATGGTTGATCAGCTCACTTTAGGACCAGTTTACACCAAAATTATTTCTAGCCTCATTTTAAAACAAGCTCAACACCAAAATTATTGGGAAATTATTGGGAAATGATTGGGAAATGATTGGGAAATGTTTCTAGCCTCATTTTAAAACAAGCTCAACACCAAAATTATTCCTCTCATGGCATAGAACAACTTTGTAGTTGTGAGTTTTTCAATTCGAAGTCTAGATGGAAAGATACGAAGCTATGAAGTTTGGAAATTATAACTGGTGCAAGTCATATTGCTGGGCAGGACTTCTCGTCAGCGCATGCATTTTATCAAGCACATGGCGCACCATTTTTGAGACAATATTCAGGAGACTACAAGCACCACTTTGGTCCAAGTTCGGTATCAATCTATTCTCCTCTATACCTTCTACACAATGAACCAAGGATCATGTCAATTGAGTGGATATTGAATCAGTTAGGAGCCTCCAAATTCACACCCTCGCAAAGTTAAGGTTCAGCATCTGGCAGGCCAGAATCCAAGTCACGTGCGCCAGCCATATGCAGCAACCACACAACATGTTCAAGTTCATTTTGCTCATACTTCCCAGTCTCATCTCAAGGATCTTTAAACACCAAACTTGGTCTATCTTATCTCCTCTTTAGGATGAGCTCAAATTTGAATCATGTGGTAAGCCATGGCCAGAGATATATTCATGCAAAGTCAGCATCATGGAGGGTTTTGTTCTTGGCATAAAATAGAAGTATACTACAAATAGCCATGCACCAAGAAGCCACGTGAAAGGCCCATGAAGACCATGCTACAATTGTCATTGCTTGTTCACTAAGGGTTGAAAGAATATACTACACTACTTGCATCCACACCCTATGTCATGTACCACACTATATAACTCAAAACCCATCACAAATCCTGGGACCACACTTCATTTTTTCCCAGTTCAGAATCCAAACTCTCTCTTTTCTCTCCACCTCTTCACTCTTCTCTCTTCCCTTTCATCTCTCTCCCTTCACAAAGTTTGTTACACAATTGTAACAAACTCTAACCAACCTTCAAACTCCACCACCATAACCTCCATAACCGAAGCTTCAAGCTTCTCTTCCACCAATCATCACCTTCCACATTCTTATTCAATAATCCAGAGCATCTTTCGTAGACATTATTCATCAAGATCATACACCTCAAGATCCATAATCATCATCATCCATGGAGGTTCTGAGCAAGATCAAAATCCTTCCTCAACATGTGCGATACTGAGTTTACTTCTCATCCGATGCATTGATTCTCTGAAGCTCTTTCATCATCAGCATCATCACCACAAGCTCGGATTAATGATAATCTTTTGCTCCTTTCTTTGATTCAAGATCAAACAAGTAAGCTTTTCTTTTTTCCCCTGCGTTTAGAAGCATGTATAGGCCTGGAACTCCCATCATCAGGGATATGGGTTAGGACAATTAGAACCACCATGTTTTCATTGTATATGTTGCATTTGCGTGAAATTTCTTTGCTTGATGTTGGATTTGTGTTGCATGAGATAGCCACTGTTTGAATGTACGATTCGCGTGTTCAGATTCAGTATAGAGTAAGGATCATATTGATGTGTTCGTCTTGAATTTCCATGGAGTTTTTTTGTTAGTTGGGGTTTAGTTGTGGTGTTCGGTTAGGATGTTAGAGGTTTCAAAACAGAAATCTAAGGTCATTTTCGTGATCTATGCGAAATTTCGAGGGGAGAGATAATCTTGTATTTTTGTTTGTTACGTATGAGATGTTACCCGCGCCACCGCGCGAAGGCGTTTCGCCGTCGGAGAAGAAAGTGAATAGTACCACCATGGTACTGTTCACATGTGTAGTATGAGGAAGAACCCCTCTGATTGGCCCATGCTAATGTTGCTTATTTTTCTTTTTTTCAATTTCTCTTGGTTTGGATGATGAAAATGATGCGCTGTTGCTCACTGATTGGTTAAAGTTGTGATATTTTTTCATTTAGTAACTTAAACACCATGTGACCAATTGATATTTGGGCTTGTATTTTCATGTTACATTGTGATACAATTGTAAGATAAGGAATAAATGATGCATGGAAGTGTAGAGTAACAAAATGAGAGGATGATATATTGATATGTGGGCTTCATATGCTTTGCTGTACCACACACCCCATTTGCTAACCATCATGCACGTTTTTTTGTTTTGGGCTCACTATTGTTACTTTCCACACCTCGTCCTCTAGACCCATGCAGACTACACTTAGAATTCAGTCCAATTAACATTGCTTTTTCACCCCCTGCCAGTAGCATTTTTTTTACTTAAAATTGTTTCTATCTAACTTTTGATTGGTAAATCAGTTTCCATTTAAACAAAAATGTCAAAAAAATATGTTTTAAGTATATTCAGGTGTGTGGATAATTTTAGTATTTTTTGTAGATTTTTAGAAATTGTTTTTCTATGTTTAATAAATCCTTTCCTTCAACATGTTCATTTTCTTTTTAAGTTTGATATGTTTTGCAAAATAATTGGGTTAAATGACTTAGGGATAGAATTTAATTTCCATTTTTTGTGTGGTATCAGTAGACTCATATACCATATTGTGTGTAAAAAATAAAAGTCCAATTCCGTGTTTTGGTTAGGTTTTCATTAGGTTTTCTATACCCGATTAATGTGCGTTTCTAAACGGATAATCATGTGAATTTCACCTATAATTTTCTTTGCATTTTTGCAATTGACTTAGATCTTTTTTGTATATATAATTAGAGTTTTTTAGGAGCTTTAAGACCTGGAGTTGGAAATTTTAAATCGTGTCTTCTTATTTTACTTGAATTTTCCTTTCTTACATGTAAATAACTTGCTTTCGGTTAACGATTGTATCAAAACTTGTGCAAATGACCTATAATTTTGTATGAGACTTCTTGACATGATTTTATGGTAGTTTAGACACATCTTAGGGGCTGTTCACTACTGACTTCCATCATTTGTTCATGTCATTTTTCTAACTTCATTCACAATTTGAAACCGTTTAGTTAGTATTGACCTAGTTTTGTCTAGTTTTTGTTAGAACTTTGTGTTGCTTCGAGCTAATTGACTAACAAGGATTGGTATAAGGTCTTAGACCTATAAGTACAATGTAATCCTACTGACCTCAAGCTTAGGCCATGTGTTCATTTACTTTTTGTTTTGACTAATTGATGTTTGCTTGTTAATTGTTAAGTAACGATTCATGTGATTACTTTGGTAACTTCTTGTGAATATTTTTGGTGTGAGGCCATGATGCTTTTGTGTTTGATTTAAGACACTCAATTACTTGGTTTGCTACTGCCCTAGGGCTTTCTTCTCCCATTTTCATGCTTTGCCTCTTCTTTCGTACTTTGATTGTTGTTAGTTTAAGAGGCGACGATTGTTTGTTCTTCCTCCACCTTTTGTGGATTATTTTCTCTTGGGATTCATTGTGTGTAGTCTCTCTATGGAGTAGACTTGGTTAGGGACTTCATTAAGTCACCTACCTTGCTTGTTGCTTTTGCTTATCTCTTACTATATGCTTACCATGTTCCCTTAGGGCGGTGACTTCAATCTTCATTAAGATTAGTCACATAGAACAACTTAGGTTGTAATCTATGCATGATAACATAGGTAGAGATCCCTTATCCTTGATCTTAGGGCCATTCTTATATGTTAGCATTAGGTTAGAAATGTATGTTCCCCTTTTGCATAACAAATACAAATCAATAAAACACCATAAAACATTAATAAATAGTGAAAATAATAAAAGGAATGGAAACTCTCGTCCCTCTTGGTTAAGGGGATCACTTGAGTGGAAATTCCTAAACTTAAAAAACACAAGCCCATGGTTGATTGAGTCTTCCTTGTTTAAGGTTCACTCGAGACGCTCGACATACTTTTCTTTTGCTTTTAAGAGCATGTTACTTCCACTCCAATCCCAGCGTGAGTCTCCAAAGGTCGAGCAGCGGAGCGTGATGTAACTGTTCACTAAAAAATACCAACAAACAATAAAAAACATAGAAAATCTTGAGCAGAACTACGGCGCTCTGATTCTTCTTAAGAGGATACGTAGGCATAGAGGCAACTCTAGCGAGCACAATAATTATTAAAAAACTTTAAGTTTAATCATGCATTGCATTAGTAATAGATACACCCTTTAGATAGAAACAAACATAGGTGGATACCATCGAGTACGATGGGCGTGAGGGGTGCTAGCACCTTCCCCTTGCGTAACCGACTCCCGTGCCGTATTCTCTGGTCGCAAGACCTCGTTCTTATTCTGAGTTAGGTTTCTGATATTCCTTTCCCTCGATGGGATAAATATATTAGTGGCGACTCTGATCCATTTTTCGCGGTAGCGACAGCTGGCGACTCTGCTGGGGAAGTGATAGACCTGTGCTGGTCCATTCCTAGCGAGTCGATCCTAGCCTTTGTTTGTTTCTTTTCTTGGGTGTTTATTTATTTGTTTATATGTTTACTTCTTGTATATATGTTTGCATATCATGTCTATTTCCTATTTGCATATCATGTTTACTTTCCGCATGCATCTAGACTATATTATGGGTCCCCGTGGGGGCCACATATTTTTCCTGATTTGTTTTGCAGGTTGTAGCAACCTGCCCTAAAAATTAAGACTTTTAGAGTCGCCACCTATTCTGAATGGCGAATAGGAAACCCTACGCAGTTAAGAGATTCGGGGTAAGTTATTATAATCAGGTCGAGGGGAGGTGTTAGGCACCCTCAACCCTTTCCTGTGGCTTTGAATCTAAGGTAGCAGTTTTATGGCTAAATTTATTAAGGTTTAATAGCTAAAGAAGTGAATAGGGGAAAAATTGAGATTTTAGGGAAGGGGACTCGCCTTGGTTATCGAAGTGCCTACGTATCTCCTTAGGGAGAATCAGAGTCAACGTAGTTCGGGCACAGGGTTGTACGCCTTCGAATTAGAGTTTGAATAGTTTGAAGGCTTTTTGAATGGCCTATCGTAGTTTTAGAAGTTATGATTTGAAAGGCTTTTTGAATTTCCTGATTGAAAAGGATGAAAATCCGTAGTGTCGTGGTTTAATGTGTTTTAGGTTTGGGCGTACAACCCTGGTTTAATATGTCACTGTTAGATGCGATGATCAATAGATTTGATCAGTATAGCTAACGGATTAATGGGGCATTGCTGGTTACTCAGATCGATAGATTCGATCGTCGCGGGCAGCAAATTAGATGTATTTTAAATTATATATATATTTTATATCTCTCGTCTAATGCGACTAATAGCTTTAGTCGGGTCGAGGAGAGAATTACTCGAGAGTTATTTGAATTATTAATAAACAGATTAATTAAATAAAAATTATTTCTCGTCTACCTGCGACTAATAGGTATAGTCGGTTCGAGGAGAAAATTAAATAAAGGATTAATTAATTTATTATTAACAGATAAATTAAATTAATCGAAATTATTCCTCGCCTTATACAACTAATAGGTATAGTCGGTTCGGGGAGACAATTAGTTTGAATTATCAAAAACAAGCAAATAAAATCAATTAAAGCTTTTTACAAATTAATTAATTAACATTTTAAATTCTGCAGGGGGGGTGTATTTGTTAAGGGAGAGTAATATTGGGGGGTGTGATTAATGAAAAGGCTTGGCCCAACAGGGTTTGGGTCCGCTTGGCTACGTGGGTGCGCGCGCATCATGGTATGGTGTACGCTTAAGGCTACAACCGTTCGATCTTGACCAGATGGAATAGACGGTCTGCATGTGTTTGGGATTGAGAGCGCGTGGTAAAGCTAGCTGCACTGAATCATGTTCAGTGACAACGACAAGTGGCCATGAGAGGCCACGTGCCCTTCATCCGACGGCCAAAAGGATACACACACAAAAAAACAAAAGAAACATCTCATTTTTCTGATTCCTCTTACCCCGCTCTCGTTCTCTTCTTCCCTCACTCTCGTCTCTCTCCACCCACTTTCATTTGAAATCAAGCAACAACCCCCTAAACCCAGAAACGCACCACCAAACACCCTTAGCCTCACCGTGAACCACCACCGGTGCCACCCTATACCACCGTAAACTCACCACAAAACCCAGATAACCGATGAATGTTCATCGGAGCATTCATCTCCCAACCTAGAACCATCTGAACCCTTAGAACCCTATGTTAAACATGAAGAACCCTAAGCCCCAATCAATTTCAAGAAACGCAATCGAGAACTCAATCGAACATGCAATCACGAATTTAAACCCTAAGCTAAGTGATCCTTTTGTGTTTACCTCTTTCTCTTCAATTTCTGGAAAGTGTGTGCTCCGATCCACCTTCTGATCTCCCTTTTTCTTCTCTGTTTGCAGGTACAGGATGAAGATCCAAGGTTTGAGGTGTTTGTCTTTGCGGTGGCTACGATTTCCCCGACCTCTCCCCTTTCCTTCTGATTTCTCTTAGGCTTATATAGTTAGGGTTTTAATCAGATTAGGATAGATTAGATTTAAGTCAATTAGTTTTAGGATTTGATTACGAATTTGCTTGTAAATTCATTTAATAAAATTATTCAGCTTTGATTTTCTGTTTGTCATGGTTAGATTTGATTGTGTTACGATTTTGTTTATGATTTTGGATTTGATTTTGTTCAAGATTCAAAGCGTTTTCTGGATTGGGGCTTGTATGGGTTGCAGCGGCGCTTGAAGGCTGAGGGCTTGGGTTTGCAGCGGCGCAAGAGAGAAAGGAGAAGATGATCAGTGGCCGGGTTGGGTTTGACCCGGTCCACTTCGTTCTGAACGACCCAGTGGGCATCCCTTGGCCCAGCACGCCTAGCCCCAATTGTTGTCCCCTTAATCCTAATTAACTAGCTAATTTAATTAACAAATCAGTAGTTTTAATTAGCAAAATAAATCTTTGAACAATAATTATTAACATAATAATACCCTTAATGTTAATTGTACCATATTAGTAACCGACCAATAATAATATTAATTGAAATTGATAATGCCATACTTAATGATAAAAATAATAAAATAATAATAATAAAAAAAAACCAATAATCCTAAACCTAACAAACAATTATTTATTTACTACTAATAATCCTGATACTAATCTTAATTAATAATTAAAACTAATAATACTAATAATCGTATAGTTAGTAACAATAATTATACTTATTCGGTAAAAAATGAACAATGATAATAAAAATGATTAAATGATGAGAAACAAATGGACCCAAAACAAATTGGATCTCAAATGTTTGCTATTCACGCTTCCATTTTATTTCAACCAATTTATAAGGGAATTTTATAAGTGATCGAGTTTAATAATAGGTATATTAAACCCTATGGCTCTTAATTTTTAACACCCTTAATAAATTAAAAGACGCGAACTGCATCGGGTAAATTTTGGGGTATGACAGTTGCCCCTATTTAATTACCTTAGATTGAATGGCGTGAGAATACGCAGGTCTCACGCTTTTCGAATCGAAGAGTTATTAAATATTGGAAGACCCCTGAATTTACCTTGTGCTCGAATATGAGAGAAAAGAATTGTCCTGCTAAAGCCTGAGCCTTACATAGCGAGGACCTGTAGTTAGTTGTGTGATCAGCTTGCTATAGTGCTTGCAAGCTTTCGCAGTTTATGAACTCCACTTACTATAGTTTCAGTAAGTTCTCGTAGTTCGCGCAACCCAGAAGGATTACTTGCTATAGTTCTAGCAAGTTCGCCTGCATCAATAGGAGTCATCTGCCCTGGTTCGGACAAGTTTACCTGTATAGAATATTATTTTGTAAATGCGTATGCATGCGACCCCATTGTATGTATAATGTAGGTGTACGAATGTTTACGCATGTAGATGTTGCGTGTATGTACATGAGTATGTATGTATGATAACTCCCACGTCTTATCTCCTTATCACCCATTGAATTTGTTTAACCCTTTTGAGATGTTTGCGAATCCTAGTTCGGATTGTATTGGAGGAGAGATGAAGTAACGTCTTACATAAGACTACCTGAAGAGGTTTCCTGAACAGGGTAGGTCATTGATAGATGTGACGGAGATTAGGCTTCAAACAAAGCTCGGGAAGAACTGTCTTAGAGAAGACTGACTGAGGAAACTCTTTGAAAGAGCAAGATATGTATTTTAGAAAAGATTGGAAGAATCTTAACTAAAGAAGTTGAGATATGTTCTAAACAAGATTACCTAGAAAGACTAAGATATGTCTTAGAGAAGATTGGATAAATATCTGAAGAATATTACCTAAAGAGGTTGAGATATGTCTTAAACAAGATTATCTAGAAAGGCTCCTAAAAAGGATATGAAATGTCTTAAACAAGACTACCTAGACAGGTTATGGTACGTCTTAAACAAGACTACCTACAAAGGTTCCTAGAAAAGATATGAAACGTCTTAAACAAGATTACCTAGAAAGGCTCCTAAAAAGATATGAAATGTCTTACACAAGACTGGCCTAAAAAGATTCCTGGAAAGGATATGATGTCGTCTTAAACAAGAATACAAGTTTAACCTAGACACGTCTCAAACAAGACTGACCTAGAAAGGCTCTTAGACGAGAGATAAAATGTCTTAGACAAGACTAACCTAGAGAGGTTCCTTGAAAGGATGTGAAATGTCTTAAACAAAACTAACCTAGAGAGGTTCTTAGAAAAGATACGAAATGTCTTCAACAAGACTACAAGGTTAATCTAGATATGTCTTAAACAAGATTGACATAGAGAGACTCCTAGAGAGGATAAAAAAGGTCTCAGCGAAGGCTACCTAGAAAGGTTGATAAGCGTCTTGGAGAAGACTACCTTGAAAGGTAAGCAATTCTTTGATTGTTTCTGAATATTGTAACACCCCATAAAATTCTTTATTTAATTTAATTAATTTTATTTTATTAAATATTAGAATTAATTGGATTAATTGGGAAATATGGATGAAATAAGGCTAATGGGCCAGTGTTGTAAGTAGCAGTTGGGGGGTGTATCAGTGCAAAGCCCTTTTTCTAAAATTAAGTCATATTTTCATAAAATAGAATAGAGGAGTATTTTGTGAAAAGAGAACCAAAGAAGGGAGCAGAAGAGTTGAACGTGAAATTGGGAGAAGAGCAAGTGCGAAGAGGAAGAGAATTCAAGAATTCGACATCGAGGTAAGGGGGGATTCTTCTCATTAACCTCTATTATGGGATGTATGAATGATTCGATGGAATTTGTATGTTAGGATTTCGAATTGGATTATATGTCGGGTTTGGGGTTTTGGGGTTTATAGAACTTTGATTCAATTAGGTTGTGAATGATGATTGGTGATGAACAATGATGTTAGATATGATTAGAAGTATGTGAAAACGTGCATTTTATGTCGTATGTGTGGGTTATTCTGCTGAAACTCGTACTGGTATGATTTGAGAGTATTTGGGAGGCATAGAATGCTGTTTTCTGCAGGTTGGGATTTCTGAAATCACCGGTTCGCGCCGCGTGCACAGGGTGGCGCCGCGAACAGGTGGACTGAATGGCAAGATGTTTTGATACGCACAGGTCGCGCCGCGTACCTGTGTTGGCGCCGCGAAGGCGTAACTTTTCCTCGCGTCGCGCCGCGTGTAGGTGTTGGCGCCGCGAAGGCGTAACTTTCCCTCGTTTCGCGCCGCGTGTGGATGTTGGCGCCGCGTGCTGTGCTGTTTGGATTTTTTTGTTAAAGTTTAACGATGTATAACTTTTTAACTGTTAGTCTGTTTGACGTGCCGTTTCGAACATAGTGAGACTAATTCAGTGAGATATGCAATAAAACGGTGTTTGAGTTGTGACTCGAATTTAATTTAAACACTTGATTTAATTGGTTGTGGTGGATTATGTTGTTATTGCACTGGTTGATGATTATGATATCTGGTTGATTAATGTTGATGATGAGCATGTTATGGTTGATACATGCATTTCATAATCATGTTGTGGGCTGTATCCCTTATGGTGGTGGGACAGCGGTAGCTAATTCCCATTGTGTGGAATTAGTGAGAGAAGTAGCCGAATCTTTATGGTGGTGGATCGGTGAGATGGGTTATCCCATGTTTGGTACCACATGCATTTAGTTGCATTGCATTAGGTTGTTGTGTATAATTGTAACATGAATGGAAGTTGTCCAATGTTATGATTTGTGTGTATTTTGGTATGTATGTTGCTATATTATCTGAATATAACTGATTTGGGTGAATAATGTATAGATGAAGTTGTATTGTTTATATACCTATAACATTTGTTAATGCGAATGAAACTCACCCTTACTGTTGTTATTTTTCAGATTGAGGAGTAGCTTGTGTACTTGGTGAGGATTAGCTCGTCAAGTAGTTCGTTAGAGTCGGTTGGGTCAGTGTCATGCTCTGGTCGTGTAACACCGGGAACGTTATTTTAGAATTGGCTGATAAACTTCTGTTTTGTTTATGATTTATGGTTGAATTATGAGTCTTCGACTCCAGATGTTTGATTATTCAGTTGTTAAGAAGATTCCGCTGTGTTAACATGCTACCTGAATAATTTTTGATTTATCGTTCCTTTATGGCATGACATGAATGTTGTTTATTTTGTTGGCGTTGTAATACTCTTCTTCATGTTTTACTCTGATTTTAATGTTAATTTCCGCGGGGTTTAGAAGGGTGTTACAATAGTGGTATCAGAGCATAGTCGGTCGTTTGAGTCAGAGTCTTAGTGTCGGTTAATCCTTCGTATACGACTAGTGTGAAGTTGACACTGTCGATACTTCTTGTTCTAATGAATATTGTCTGATATTTAGCAGAACAATGGCCGGAAGAGGGGGAAGAAATGACGACGCGATCGCTGAGGCTCTGGGCATGATTGCTGGTGTGTTGGGAGGGAATGCCAATGGAGCTGGTATTGGTGCTGACAGGCAGCTGAATAGCTTTCAGAGGAACAATCCTCCTTTGTTCAAAGGCACGCACGATCCCGAAGGCGCTCAGAAGTGGCTGAAGGAAATTGAAAGGATCTTCAGGGTGATCGACTGTGCTGAAAATCTGAAGGTGAGGTACGGGACTCACATGCTGTCTGAAGAAGCTGATGATTGGTGGATGGCTAGTAGAGATGAACTGGAATCTGCAGGTGTAGCGATTACTTGGGCTGTGTTCAAGAGAGAATTCTTGCGGAGGTACTTTCCTGAGGATGTTAGAGGCAGGAAAGAGATTGAATTTTTGGAGCTGACACAAGGTAACATGACTGTGCCAGAGTATGCGTCCAAGTTTGTGGAGCTAGCAAAGTATTATGTTCACTATAACAATGATGAAGCGAGCGAATTTTCGAAGTGTGTTAAGTTCGAGAATGGTCTCCGTGATGAAATTAAGCAGGGAATCAGGTACCAAAGGATTCGTCGGTTTGCTGATTTGGTAGATTGTAGTAGAATCTACGAAGAGGACAACCTGAAGCTGAAGTCATCTCACTCCCGTGAGTTAGTTGACAAGAAAGGGAAGAAGCCTATGGACCGTGGTAAACCATATGGTAGAGGTAATTATAAAGCTGGAAGTTGGAAGAAGCCTAGTGGGGGAGACTCTAGTGCTCCTGTTAAGTGCTTTAAGTGTGGGGAACCTGGACATCGTGTTCACGAGTGCAAAAGTGAAGAGAAGAAGTGCTACCGGTGTGGTAAAGCAGGCCACATTGCTGCTGACTGCAAAGGAAGGACTGTGACTTGTTATAACTGTGGTGAAGAGGGCCATATCAGTCCACAGTGTCCTAAGCCAAAGAAGAATCAAACTGGGGGTAAAGTTTTCGCTTTATCAGGTTCAGAGACTACTCCGGAGGATCGATTGATTAAAGGTACGTGTTTTATCCATGGCACTCCTTTAATTGCAATAATAGATACTGGAGCAACTCACTCGTTTATTTCATTGGATTGTGCTAAACGTCTGAACTTGGAAATATCTGATATTCATGGAAGTATGATCATTGACACTCCTGCGTCGGGTTCAGTGACTACTTCGTTTGCCTGTTTGAACTGTCCAATTGATATTTTTGGTAGAGAGTTCGGAATGGATTTAGTATGCCTTCCGTTGGAACAACTTGATGTCATCCTGGGTATGAATTGGTTGCAATTTAATCGGGTTCATATCAACTGTTTCACGAAGACAGTTATTTTTTTCCTGAAGACGTCCGAGTCGAGGATTTAGCAATGACTGCTAGACAAGTGGATGAAGCCATGGAGGACGGGGCCGCCGTGTTTATGTTGATTGCATCCATGGAAGTGAAGAAGAAAGCGGTGAGTAGTGATTTACCAGTAGTATGTGAATTTCCAGAAGTTTTTCCAGAGGATGTAAGAGAGTTACCGCCAGAGAGGGAGGTAGAATTTGCTATTGAGTTAGTCCCTGGGACTAGTCCTGTGTCGATGGCGCCGTATCGTATGTCGGCATCTGAATTAGCAGAATTGAAGAGTCAACTGGAAGAGTTACTGGAAAAAGAATTCATTCGTCCTAGTGTGTCGCCGTGGGGTGCGCCGGTGTTGTTGGTAAAGAAGAAAGAAGGCTCTATGAGACTGTGCGTGGATTATAGACAGCTGAATAAAGTTACTATCAAGAATCGGTATCCATTACCGAGGATTGATGATTTAATGGATCAACTAGTTGGTGCGAGTGTGTTTAGCAAAATTGACTTGAGGTCGGGATATCATCAGATTCGGGTGAAGACGGACGATATTCAGAAAACGGCATTTAGAACAAGGTATGGTCATTACGAGTATACAGTGATGCCATTTGGAGTAACTAATGCGCCGGGGGTTTTCATGGAATATATGAATAGGATCTTCCATCCTTATTTGGATCAGTTTGTGGTGGTATTTATCGATGACATTCTAATATATTCTAAGAGTGAAGAAGAACATGCAGAGCATCTGAGAGTGGTATTAGAACTACTGAAGGAAAAGAAACTCTATGCGAAACTGTCAAAGTGTGAGTTCTGGCTAAGTGAAGTAAGCTTTCTTGGGCATGTAATTTCTAAAGATGGTATTGCCGTTGACCCAACGAAAGTAGAAGCAGTGTCGCAATGGGAAGCTCCGAAGTCAGTTTCCGAAATCCGTAGTTTCCTTGGTCTTGCGGGCTACTATAGAAAGTTCATTGAAGGTTTCTCGAAGTTAGCGTTACCGTTAACTAAGTTAACAAGGAAGGGTCAAGCATTCATCTGGGATTCGAAATGTGAAGAAGGATTTCAAGAATTGAAAAGGAGATTGACTAGTGCACCGATCTTGATTTTGCCGAATCCGGCGGAATCTTTTGTTGTATATTGCGATGCTTCATTGTTGGGATTAGGAGGTGTACTAATGCAGAATCAACAGGTAGTCGCGTATGCGTCGAGGCAACTCAAAGTACATGAGAGAAACTATCCGACTCATGACTTAGAGTTGGCAGCAGTGGTATTTGTGTTGAAATTGTGGAGACACTATCTGTATGGTTCGAGGTTTGAGGTGTTTAGTGACCACAAGAGCCTGAAGTATTTATTTGATCAAAAAGAGTTGAATATGAGACAAAGAAGATGGTTAGAATTTCTCAAGGATTATGATTTTGAACTGAATTACCATCCGGGTAAAGCAAATGTTGTTGCCGATGCTTTGAGTAGGAAGTCCTTGCATATGTCTATGCTTATGGCGAGAGAATTGGATTTAATTGAACAATTCCGAGATTTGAGTTTAGTATGCGAAGACACTTCTGTCAGTGTTAAGTTGGGCATGCTGAAGTTGACTAGTGGCATTCTGGAAGAGATTCGAGAAGGTCAGAAAGTTGATGTAGAGTTAGTGGATAAATTGACTCTAATTAACCAAGGCAAGGGAGGTGAATTCAGAATCGACGAGAATGGTATTATAAGGTTTGGTAATCGTGTTTGTGTTCCTAATGTTTCTGAATTGAGGAAGAGTATTCTCGAAGAAGGACATCGTAGTGGATTGAGTATACATCCTGGTGCGACCAAGATGTATCATGATTTGAAGAAGCTGTTTTGGTGGCCTGGAATGAAGAAAGAAATAGCTGAATTCGTCTATGCTTGTTTAACTTGTCAGAAGTCGAAGGTTGAGCATCAGAAACCATATGGAGCTATGCAACCGTTATTTATTCCGGAATGGAAGTGGGATAGTATATCTATGGATTTTGTTTCTGGATTGCCGAGAACGGTGAAGAACTATGAAGCCATTTGGGTCATAGTGGATAGGTTGACTAAGTCTGCTCATTTTATACCAATGAGAATGGATTACCCAATGGAGAAGCTAGCTCAATTGTACATTGAGAAGATAGTGAGTTTACATGGTATTCCTTCGAGTATCGTGTCAGATAGAGATCCAAGGTTTACATCCAAATTCTGGGAAGGTTTGCAGAAGGCTTTGGGTACTAAGCTGAGATTGAGTTCTGCTTATCATCCGCAGACGGACGGACAGACAGAAAGAACTATCCAATCTCTAGAGGATTTATTGCGTGCTTGTGTGTTGGAAAGAGGTGGTGCTTGGGATAGTTATCTACCCTTGATCGAATTTACCTACAATAATAGTTTTCACTCGAGCATTGGTATGGCTCCGTTTGAAGCTTTGTATGGTCGGAGATGTAGAACGCCTTTATGTTGGTATGAATCTGGCGAAAGTGCGGTGATTGGACCAGAGATTGTTCAAGAAACGACAGAAAAGATTAAGATGATTCAGGAGAAGATGAAGGCTTCTCAGAGTCGTCAGAAGAGTTATCATGACAAGAGACGGAGAACTCTTGAGTTTCAAGAAGGAGATCACGTGTTTATGAGAGTTACACCTATGACTGGTATCGGACGAGCTCTAAAGTCAAGGAAATTAACTCCGCGTTTCATTGGTCCGTTTCAGATTTCAGAAAGAGTGGGAGAGGTGGCGTATCGCATTGCGTTACCACCGACACTTGCGAATCTGCACGATGTATTCCATGTGTCGCAGTTGAGGAAATACATTGCTGATCCGTCACATGTTATCCAAGTGGATGATGTACAGGTAAAGGATAATCTGACAGTTGAAGCTTTACCTACGAGGATTGAAGATCGGAAGGTGAAACAATTGCGTGGCAAGGAGATAGCGTTGGTCAGAGTAGCTTGGGGAGGACCAGCCGGTGGAAATGTTACCTGGGAATTGGAGAGCCAAATGAAGGACTCCTACCCAGAACTCTTTGCCTAAGGTATGTTTTCGAGGACGAAAACTTTTCTAGTGGGGGAGGGTTGTAACACCCCATAAAATTCTTTATTTAATTTAATTAATTTTATTTTATTAAATATTAGAATTAATTGGATTAATTGGGAAATATGGATGAAATAAGGCTAATGGGCCAGTGTTGTAAGTAGCAGTTGGGGGGTGTATCAGTGCAAAGCCCTTTTTCTAAAATTAAGTCATATTTTCATAAAATAGAATAGAGGAGTATTTTGTGAAAAGAGAACCAAAGAAGGGAGCAGAAGAGTTGAACGTGAAATTGGGAGAAGAGCAAGTGCGAAGAGGAAGAGAATTCAAGAATTCGACATCGAGGTAAGGGGGGATTCTTCTCATTAACCTCTATTATGGGATGTATGAATGATTCGATGGAATTTGTATGTTAGGATTTCGAATTGGATTATATGTCGGGTTTGGGGTTTTGGGGTTTATAGAACTTTGATTCAATTAGGTTGTGAATGATGATTGGTGATGAACAATGATGTTAGATATGATTAGAAGTATGTGAAAACGTGCATTTTATGTCGTATGTGTGGGTTATTCTGCTGAAACTCGTACTGGTATGATTTGAGAGTATTTGGGAGGCATAGAATGCTGTTTTCTGCAGGTTGGGATTTCTGAAATCACCGGTTCGCGCCGCGTGCACAGGGTGGCGCCGCGAACAGGTGGACTGAATGGCAAGATGTTTTGATACGCACAGGTCGCGCCGCGTACCTGTGTTGGCGCCGCGAAGGCGTAACTTTTCCTCGCGTCGCGCCGCGTGTAGGTGTTGGCGCCGCGAAGGCGTAACTTTCCCTCGTTTCGCGCCGCGTGTGGATGTTGGCGCCGCGTGCTGTGCTGTTTGGATTTTTTTGTTAAAGTTTAACGATGTATAACTTTTTAACTGTTAGTCTGTTTGACGTGCCGTTTCGAACATAGTGAGACTAATTCAGTGAGATATGCAATAAAACGGTGTTTGAGTTGTGACTCGAATTTAATTTAAACACTTGATTTAATTGGTTGTGGTGGATTATGTTGTTATTGCACTGGTTGATGATTATGATATCTGGTTGATTAATGTTGATGATGAGCATGTTATGGTTGATACATGCATTTCATAATCATGTTGTGGGCTGTATCCCTTATGGTGGTGGGACAGCGGTAGCTAATTCCCATTGTGTGGAATTAGTGAGAGAAGTAGCCGAATCTTTATGGTGGTGGATCGGTGAGATGGGTTATCCCATGTTTGGTACCACATGCATTTAGTTGCATTGCATTAGGTTGTTGTGTATAATTGTAACATGAATGGAAGTTGTCCAATGTTATGATTTGTGTGTATTTTGGTATGTATGTTGCTATATTATCTGAATATAACTGATTTGGGTGAATAATGTATAGATGAAGTTGTATTGTTTATATACCTATAACATTTGTTAATGCGAATGAAACTCACCCTTACTGTTGTTATTTTTCAGATTGAGGAGTAGCTTGTGTACTTGGTGAGGATTAGCTCGTCAAGTAGTTCGTTAGAGTCGGTTGGGTCAGTGTCATGCTCTGGTCGTGTAACACCGGGAACGTTATTTTAGAATTGGCTGATAAACTTCTGTTTTGTTTATGATTTATGGTTGAATTATGAGTCTTCGACTCCAGATGTTTGATTATTCAGTTGTTAAGAAGATTCCGCTGTGTTAACATGCTACCTGAATAATTTTTGATTTATCGTTCCTTTATGGCATGACATGAATGTTGTTTATTTTGTTGGCGTTGTAATACTCTTCTTCATGTTTTACTCTGATTTTAATGTTAATTTCCGCGGGGTTTAGAAGGGTGTTACAAATATCCTTTGAAGAAAGGCTCGGAATGAAGCATCGAAATTGTTAAGATTAAATCGTTGAAACGATCGTATTTGCACCGTATTCGGATGATGATATCCTTTTGACTCTGGAGTGACCTGAAAAGGAAAATGTTGATTTCATGCAATGTTATTATGTATGTGTCATGTAACGAGATTCTCAAAATAAATGAGAATTATGTATGTACGACAATCCCACATTGTAGGTCGTAAATGAAACAGGCGTAGGAATGCCAATTACGCAGCAATGCTCCTTGTGTGATACTAGCGTGATTTCCCCGATATCAGAAATTTTGAGAGACGCACCATTTATCCTGAAGGAAATATCCTTAGAGGGAACTCGAATATTACCATGCCATGCCACAAACCTGACATGCACTGCCCCAGTATTTGAATTCTTGAAAGATATGCCCCAGTCAATAGGATCCTTGATTGTATGCCCCTATAATCCTCGATATTTTGCCCCTGTTTAGGAGAACCCCCTAGATGTGGTTCCCCCGGTTCAGGGATCTTTATTAGCAATGATCGCCTTTGATTAACCCAATCTCCCTGATGCTAGGTATTGATTCGAATGTGAAGCAGATGCTTTTCAGAATTAGTCATGCGTCTTGGTCGTGTCCGATGGACAAAAGTTCACTGAATACTCAAAATGAGATGATGTCTTCTAGGAGATTACTTGAAGAGGTTCCTGGAAAGGATATGAGATTGTCTTGAACAAGATTGTGCTTTAAACAAAGCTCGGGAAGGCACATTTGTAAAGAGGGTCAAAGAATCCCATAGAGGATAAAGACTATTTTGAGGAATATGGTGTTTTAAACAAAACTCAAGAAAAGACATTTTGAAGAATATTACCCTAGAAAGGATAGGAGATTGTCCTAAAGAAGACTGTACTTTAAACAAAGTTTGACACAGTTCTTGGAGGCATAAGAGAAGTTTGAACATGTCTGAAAAGATTGACGGGTGTTGTGGACCGTCCTTTCGGGCCATACCCCTCCCGTGGGTGGGATACGTGAACTGACTCTTTTTTGTCGATCGGACGCTTTCGCGTCGCTTTTGAAAAAAGTTTACAGAGTCGCCACCGACCTTTTATTTTATCCAATGAAGGAAAGGTTTATAAAAGAAACAGAAAAAAGACCTTTGAGAGATTCTGGGTAAGGGGGTAGGTTATACAAAGGGAAGGTGTTAGCACCCTTTGTATCCATGGTTATCCATGGGCTCTTTAGTTTGCTTAGCTCATTTGCTTTACTTTTCAATTGATTCGGAATGCTTTACCTGTGTTTTTGAAATACCTTTGCAAATAGAATTTGTAATGATCCTTGTGCGGATATATACAAATGCTTGTTTATCTTTCGAAAGATGTTTTGAAAAGATCGTTAATTCTGTAATGATCCGTGTTTGGATGTATACAAAATATTGTCTTTTGGAAAATTCGTTTTAAAAAAACAACAGTGTATGAGAATTTTGTTTGTTTTGATTTTGAGCAAGCAAACTAGGAGGTCTACCCTGAGTTAGGAGGTCTTTATCCTTGTTCCCTTTAAAAATCTATCCATTCGTCGGATATAAACAGAAGGTTCGATTTTGTACTCGAAACAGTAGAAATGTAACTTTGATTTTGAAAAGAGTGAAAAGGGGTTACCCTAGGAGGTGCAAATGTGATTGTGATTGAATTCAGGTATTTATCTTTGAAGTTAGTGATCTGACGGTTCAGTTTTATCTTTGACATACACGCAGTTTATATGGGTGCTGGAAATTAAAATGCGGAAATGTAAAGTGCAGAAAGTAAATCTACGCTATTACATCGATTGTGCGGGAAATGTAAACTAGCCTATTTACATGAATTTGACATCCTATACATTTATCTAGGAATTTAAATTGTAATAAATAAAAGGCATGTTTTTGTATTTTTGTGATTTATTTTAAATATAATTAATGCATTATTAATTAATTTAAAAGAAAGAAAAGATGGAAATATGATTAAACCTAGCAAATAAGCTTAAAAATATGTACAAAATGTTTGTTAATTGATTTTAGAACAAAACTAATTTTTTTGGAATTTTTGAAATTTGTTTTTGGGTTTTTTAAGTTAATTAAGACATAATTATATAAATAATTACACAAATAATTAAAGCTTAAAGAGAAAATTATCCTAAATATGTACAAAATTAGTTTATGATATATAAACAATATTTAACACAAAGAACAATTTTTTTTATGATTTTTTGATTGGTTAGAATAATTAAAAAGTAAATATATAAATATAAACTAATTAATTATGTAAAATATTGGAATTATGAAGAAAAATAAAATATTTTTATTTCAGAAAATAATATATATTTTTAGAAGTCTAAAATATTTTTTGTGGGATTTTTTTGGATTTTTTAAGTATTTTTAATTAATTTTGCAAAGAAAATAAAATAAAAATAGAAAATGAAAAAAAATACTGATCCTGTGTGGTGAGGAGCTGAGGCTCCACGGTGTGCATGCATGTCAGATGAGTTGGATTGGAATATTGAATGAGATCAAGGGCTCAGATTGCAAGACACATGATGTAATGATGGGATTGCATGTATTGAATTGGTGGGGAGACCAAAGTCAGACTGGCCCCACCTCTTTCTTGCGTGGACAACGACCGGTTGACTGACGAACCACGCTGGGACGCGTGGTCGTCTTCAACCTCCAGACCTCACGTTTTTATATACAAATAGCGGGGGTTTTAAACCTCCCCTATTTTTACGATAAAATGCAACTTTTGAATAGCTTCATCAACCTGCAAAGATAAGCATTAGTAGCAAAAGAAGGCAACCCAGATCCACTAAACATGATGTCCTGAGTTCATTGGTGGTGTCAGTTTCTTTGTTTGAGGCCTGTAGCCATGGGTTCGAAGAGTTTAAAGTATGAACACTCATATGCACTTGTTAATGGCATGAGGTGATTCTCACGTGGTAACTCTCATGTTAAAGCCCAGATCACTCCTATAGGACCTTATGAACATATTAGGATGGTTAGTTTACATGGAAATTGATTGCATATAAGAAAACGAAAGTCAAGTGCATATGTACATGAAGAACACTATGCTCACTATACGACTCTCATGGGACTATGTTAGGAGTTCAATCTTACTCTATATGATTTGAGAAGATGATTGGAAAGCTTTGTTTGTATTAATATTGCTTGGAATATAGAATTTGAAAATTACAAAGTGTATGTATTTTTTGGAGAATTTTATGATAATGATAGCTATGCTCTTGCCCTCAATTCGTGTCTCTCATTGGTGCTGAAGTAGAATAGCTTATTTATAAGCCAAAGGCTGCTTGGAAGTGAAGCAAGAAGCTTTGATTGCTCTTGTTGAAAATTTGATTTTTAAAATATTAAAAATCTTTGAATTGTTGACCAAGTCTTCTTCTATTCAATGCACTTGTCTTGGGCATCAATTTTCTGCAGAAAAATGAAGACTTTGGAGGTGTGTCATACTTGGAGATCAAGCCATCAATTATCCATGCAATTTCCTTTAATTTTAATCTTAAAATAAGATAAAATTATGTCAAAAATGGATAATATAGATGTGGGCTTTGTCTTGGTCGTGGGAGGCCCATAGTAACATGGCAAAGATGTTTGGACCATAAAAACTTGGCATCTTTTGGAAAAAAACATTTTTGAGCAATGTTGATTTCATGCATTTTCCCAAAATTTAGCCAACTTCAACAAGGTGTAAATCCTTCAATTTTTGTCATATGAAGGAGATCTTGCACTTTTTGGAAACCTCAAAGAGTCCTCTAACCAATGTCTTTGGTCTCATGTCAAAATGATTTTTGGTTCTCCTTGTGTGTCCATTTGAAAAAAGTGTCTTTTTGTTTACTTTGAAAATGACCTGTAATGTCTTTGGCCATATTTTTCAAATGGTGAATGCTATGACCATGGGATCAATTGCATTTGAAAGATAATTGAATTTCCTTCAAAATGAGCTTTGGTTGACATTTTTTGGATGAAGGATGAGAGAGTTATGATCAGTCAAAGTTGAGTTGACTTTTCAGGCAAAAACCCTAATTTTGAATCTTAGGGTTTTGTTGATTTTTGATCTTTCCTTGATGAATTGTGATCATCCAATGATCAAATGTTGAATCCTTTGACAAAATATGGACTTTGGCAAAAAATTTCATTTTTGACTGTCAGTTGACTTTTTTGGTCAAACGGGTCGTCTGTTGACTGTTTGAGCTGCTGACGGTGCGTCTGAGTGAATTGAAGTTTGAAAATTTGTATGATGGTACTTTGAGATGTATGGATGTATATGAAATCCATTTGAGCTCTCAAAACTTGTTGCTCCTGTTAAAACAAGAAAAACCCTGATTAGGGACTGTCTGTATAGGAGGCAGTTAAGCGTACCTGATTTTTGTGCAGTGCTGAGTTTCTGCTAATCGCGTGATATTCAGAAGACTTCTAACACAAAAATCTTGGAAATTTGAATTGTGAATGATTGATTTGATTGATTGTACAAAACACTGTGAATTGTACTGTCTGCAGTTTGTCTGTCAACTGACTGTTCGTGTACTGAAGCAGCAGTTAAAGTGAAAAATCAACTGTCAAGGTTAATTTTCTTTTTTGTTGTTATTTTTGTTTTTGTTTGGTGTGAAGCATGAAAATTTATTTACATGACTTGTTAGAAAACTGAAACATAATAAATAACTGATATTTACGGTATGCGGGCAAAATTACCGATAATAACCTGAAAATTATTTAATGCACAGAAATAGAAATATTTGACTGGCAGAAAACACAAAAAATATTATCTTAGTAATTAAGCAATATTATGACAAATAGTACAACATTTAATACTGACAGCATAAATATTACATACTATTGAACAGTACGACGAATAGACGGTACGTTTAAGAAAATAAGAAACACGGCAAACTTTAAAAATGACGGTTGATGAACCATGCTATGATCAATAACATGTAGAGGATTGGGAATGCAACTATTGCAGGTCCACACTTCTCAGGACTGTGTAGGCAGAAGAAAGTCATGATCACCGTAGCAATGGTGATGACTGTAAGAAACAGTGTCTCTATCCATTTTGCCATTCTTGCTAGGAAAGAAGAAAGAAAATGGATGATGAAGTAGAAATTTGAAAGAAGATTTAGAATTTGATGTGAGATTTTATGGAAGAATGAGAAGTATTTATAGAATGGAAAGATGATAGAGACGTTGGGGAATGATGTGATTCCGTACAAATGGAAATTTTGAGTGGAAGTGAGATTTGAAAGAAAGTGTATGATATTGTTGGGAAAAGAGAGATGTGTAGAATAAAGTTGAGATTTGAATTGGAAAGAAGAGATTTGAAAAGATTTTGAAAATAATGGAATATAGTACAAAAGTTAGTGGGAAACCAAAAACAATTGTTACCAGTACAGTGTGAGTTTCCTGCTTTTGCGCCTGCAAAAAAGATTTAACCCTGCATGAACTGTGTTAGTACTATTTATCTGTAAAATAAATAAATAGTATTTGTGAAGTAAAGAACAGTATTTGGCGTTTGCGTAAGAATAAATTCCACTGTAAGCCAAGCTACTGTATAAGAAAAGTTTCTGAAATTTAAGTACTTCATATGCTAGGATATTTGAAATAAAAATCCATGATTATATGAAACTCTTAATTTTCAGATTGGAGTTTTCTTGAAAAAAGATGTGGGCAAATTTTGGGGTATAACACCATCTAAATCCATTCACACCTGTTCCAGATCAGATTAAAGCATGGATACAAACTATAGTTGATCTATTCATGGATTATAATCACTTTGCTCATGAACATTGATGAACTTGTCCAAAACCTAGATTTCCTCTATACAAAACCCTAAATCAAAACTTATGATTTCTCATCCACAATCAAAGCTATAAGTTTCTAACTAGAACCCACCTCGATTAAGAGTCGTTGATGTCGAAGAGGAGTTGATTCGGCGAAGAAATGGTGAAGATCCAAGCTTTTCTCCTCTTTCTCCTTTGCTCTTCCTTCTCTCTACTTCTTCTCTCTATCTTTCTCTTTTTGATGTAGAATGAAGAAGAAAAGCCAAAGGAAAGGATATAAGAAAATATCTTAAGTTACACTACTAACTTAATGTCCAAAAGTATCTCTAACGTATCAATTGATAAAACCTCAGTGTCAGTTAATACATTAGAGCATTTAATTAATACGGGGTATTACAACATCTAGATCACCCACTAGAGAAAAGAAAGTCATAATACGAAAATTAGCCATGGTAAAGAAAGAGAGAATTCTGAACAATTGAAAATATTTTAAATTCAACAAAGTTTTATTTGTTTTTAATTTTAAATAGTTTTAATAATCATTACATTGAATACATATTAAATGAACTTGAAAACCCTTAATGACGGTTAGTCTATCACTAGAATCAATCCACGCATTAAATTCGGTACTGTTTCTTTTCTTATTTTTTTGTTTGCTATTTTCGAAATGATAATAGGACATATAAATAATGTTTCTTAACCTTGGGTTATTTTCTAACTAATTATAGGTCAAGATAGGATAAAGTAAAAAAAAAAATACATTAATAAATATTCAAAAGACATGATTCATATTTTAAGTTGTTGATAGTTTATTTTTACATATTATTGAACAAAAATAACAGCTGTCTTCTTTTCTTAAATTTTAAAAACAATAATGAAAAGAGTAAATATGTTAAACTAAAAGTAATGTTTAACTAATATTTTTTTAGTTAGAAAAAAATATGAAAAAAGAAATGTAATATATATATATATATAATGTTAAAAAAATCACATTGAATTAATAAGTATTTTTTCATTAAAAAAATAAAGAGATATCCCCTTGTATATGTTTAATTTTAGAGTTTTATTTGAGACCAATGGTATAATTGTCAAATACCTAATGATACTCAATTATTGATTCATAAGATTAGTAAGATGGTATAATTTATAGTTTAGTCCAAAATATATGGGAAATTCTTATTATTCCTATAGCTCATTTTATATTCACGTGTTTACACTGGTGAAAAGAATTTAAAATTTTTAAATTGAAGAAATAAACAAATTTTATATGATAAAATTTTCAAATATTATAACGTGATAATAATAAGAATAACTTGAACCTGAGAGTAAAGTTTTAAAAAATTTACTAAGAGTAAAAAACATATAAGAAGAAAAAACAAAAATAATGTCTATTATCAAAATAATATTTAAATTATTAATTTCATATATACTATATTAACAGTTAATTAATTTTAAACAATTAAACATACAAAGATATCCCTCCAAATGGAGAAAATTTAAACAATGACCTTCAAATACCACTTATCTAAAAGAGATACACTAGTCTAATGTGTAGCATCTCTAAATCTCCCAAACTCTTAGGATTGCACATATTTAATAACAATATTAAAATATTATGAAGTCTCACACCCCCTCGACATTTTATGGTATACTATATTAGGATATGCAGTTAACTGTTACTACGGAGCATATAAATTAGTAACGATAATATAACATGAAATTAACAACAATTTCTCAAAACATCTAGATCACCCACTAGAGAAAAGAAAGTCATAATACGAAAATTAGCCATGGTAAAGAAAGAGAGAATTATGAACAATTGAAAATATTTTAAATTCAACAAAGTTTTATTTGTTTTTAATTTTAAATAGTTTTAATAATCATTACATTGAATACATATTAAATGAACTTGAAAACCCTTAATGACGGTTAGTCTATCACTAGAATCAATCCACGCATTAAATTCGGTACTGTTTCTTTTCTTATTTTTTTGTTTGCTATTTTCGAAATGATAATAGGACATATAAATAATGTTTCTTAACCTTGGGTTATTTTCTAACTAATTATAGGTCAAGATAGGATAAAGTAAAAAAAAATACATTAATAAATATTCAAAAGACATGATTCATATTTTAAGTTGTTGATAGTTTATTTTTACATATTATTGAACAAAAATAACAGCTGTCTTCTTTTCTTAAATTTTAAAAACAATAATGAAAAGAGTAAATATGTTAAACTAAAAGTAATGTTTAACTAATATTTTTTTAGTTAGAAAAAAATATGAAAAAAGAAATGTAATATATATATATATATATATATATATTAAAAAAATCACATTGAATTAATAAGTATTTTTTCATTAAAAAAATAAAGAGATATCCCCTTGTATATGTTTAATTTTAGAGTTTTATTTGAGACCAATGGTATAATTGTCAAATACCTAATGATACTCAATTATTGATTCATAAGATTAGTAAGATGGTATAATTTATAGTTTAGTCCAAAATATATGGGAAATTCTTATTATTCCTATAGCTCATTTTATATTCACGTGTTTACACTGGTGAAAAGAATTTAAAATTTTTAAATTGAAGAAATAAACAAATTTTATATGATAAAATTTTCAAATATTATAACGTGATAATAATAAGAATAACTTGAACCTGAGAGTAAAGTTTTAAAAAATTTACTAAGAGTAAAAAACATATAAGAAGAAAAAACAAAAATAATGTCTATTATCAAAATAATATTTAAATTATTAATTTCATATATACTATATTAACAGTTAATTAATTTTAAACAATTAAACATACAAAGATATCCCTCCAAATGGAGAAAATTTAAACAATGACCTTCAAATACCACTTATCTAAAAGAGATACACTAGTCTAATGTGTAGCATCTCTAAATCTCCCAAACTCTTAGGATTGCACATATTTAATAACAATATTAAAATATTATGAAGTCTCACACCCCCTCGACATTTTATGGTATACTATATTAGGATATGCAGTTAACTGTTACTACGGAGCATATAAAT
This sequence comes from Vicia villosa, assembly GCF_029867415.1. Classification (NCBI taxonomy): domain Eukaryota; kingdom Viridiplantae; phylum Streptophyta; class Magnoliopsida; order Fabales; family Fabaceae; genus Vicia; species Vicia villosa. The sequence goes on along the minus strand of NC_081183.1, from coordinate 60,644,267 downwards.
TAGTAACGATAATATAACATGAAATTAACAACAATTTCTCAAAACATCTAGATCACCCACTAGAGAAAAGAAAGTCATAATACGAAAATTAGCCATGGTAAAGAAAGAGAGAATTATGAACAATTGAAAATATTTTAAATTCAACAAAGTTTTATTTGTTTTTAATTTTAAATAGTTTTAATAATCATTACATTGAATACATATTAAATGAACTTGAAAACCCTTAATGACGGTTAGTCTATCACTAGAATCAATCCACGCATTAAATTCGGTACTGTTTCTTTTCTTATTTTTTTGTTTGCTATTTTCGAAATGATAATAGGACATATAAATAATGTTTCTTAACCTTGGGTTATTTTCTAACTAATTATAGGTCAAGATAGGATAAAGTAAAAAAAAAATACATTAATAAATATTCAAAAGACATGATTCATATTTTAAGTTGTTGATAGTTTATTTTTACATATTATTGAACAAAAATAACAGCTGTCTTCTTTTCTTAAATTTTAAAAACAATAATGAAAAGAGTAAATATGTTAAACTAAAAGTAATGTTTAACTAATATTTTTTTAGTTAGAAAAAAATATGAAAAAAGAAATGTAATATATATATATATGTTAAAAAAATCACATTGAATTAATAAGTATTTTTTCATTAAAAAAATAAAGAGATATCCCCTTGTATATGTTTAATTTTAGAGTTTTATTTGAGACCAATGGTATAATTGTCAAATACCTAATGATACTCAATTATTGATTCATAAGATTAGTAAGATGGTATAATTTATAGTTTAGTCCAAAATATATGGGAAATTCTTATTATTCCTATAGCTCATTTTATATTCACGTGTTTACACTGGTGAAAAGAATTTAAAATTTTTAAATTGAAGAAATAAACAAATTTTATATGATAAAATTTTCAAATATTATAACGTGATAATAATAAGAATAACTTGAACCTGAGAGTAAAGTTTTAAAAAATTTACTAAGAGTAAAAAACATATAAGAAGAAAAAACAAAAATAATGTCTATTATCAAAATAATATTTAAATTATTAATTTCATATATACTATATTAACAGTTAATTAATTTTAAACAATTAAACATACAAAGATATCCCTCCAAATGGAGAAAATTTAAACAATGACCTTCAAATACCACTTATCTAAAAGAGATACACTAGTCTAATGTGTAGCATCTCTAAATCTCCCAAACTCTTAGGATTGCACATATTTAATAACAATATTAAAATATTATGAAGTCTCACACCCCCTCGACATTTTATGGTATACTATATTAGGATATGCAGTTAACTGTTACTACGGAGCATATAAATTAGTAACGATAATATAACATGAAATTAACAACAATTTCTCAAAACATCTAGATCACCCACTAGAGAAAAGAAAGTCATAATACGAAAATTAGCCATGGTAAAGAAAGAGAGAATTATGAACAATTGAAAATATTTTAAATTCAACAAAGTTTTATTTGTTTTTAATTTTAAATAGTTTTAATAATCATTACATTGAATACATATTAAATGAACTTGAAAACCCTTAATGACGGTTAGTCTATCACTAGAATCAATCCACGCATTAAATTCGGTACTGTTTCTTTTCTTATTTTTTTGTTTGCTATTTTCGAAATGATAATAGGACATATAAATAATGTTTCTTAACCTTGGGTTATTTTCTAACTAATTATAGGTCAAGATAGGATAAAGTAAAAAAAAATACATTAATAAATATTCAAAAGACATGATTCATATTTTAAGTTGTTGATAGTTTATTTTTACATATTATTGAACAAAAATAACAGCTGTCTTCTTTTCTTAAATTTTAAAAACAATAATGAAAAGAGTAAATATGTTAAACTAAAAGTAATGTTTAACTAATATTTTTTTAGTTAGAAAAAAATATGAAAAAAGAAATGTAATATATATATATATATATATGTTAAAAAAATCACATTGAATTAATAAGTATTTTTTCATTAAAAAAATAAAGAGATATCCCCTTGTATATGTTTAATTTTAGAGTTTTATTTGAGACCAATGGTATAATTGTCAAATACCTAATGATACTCAATTATTGATTCATAAGATTAGTAAGATGGTATAATTTATAGTTTAGTCCAAAATATATGGGAAATTCTTATTATTCCTATAGCTCATTTTATATTCACGTGTTTACACTGGTGAAAAGAATTTAAAATTTTTAAATTGAAGAAATAAACAAATTTTATATGATAAAATTTTCAAATATTATAACGTGATAATAATAAGAATAACTTGAACCTGAGAGTAAAGTTTTAAAAAATTTACTAAGAGTAAAAAACATATAAGAAGAAAAAACAAAAATAATGTCTATTATCAAAATAATATTTAAATTATTAATTTCATATATACTATATTAACAGTTAATTAATTTTAAACAATTAAACATACAAAGATATCCCTCCAAATGGAGAAAATTTAAACAATGACCTTCAAATACCACTTATCTAAAAGAGATACACTAGTCTAATGTGTAGCATCTCTAAATCTCCCAAACTCTTAGGATTGCACATATTTAATAACAATATTAAAATATTATGAAGTCTCACACCCCCTCGACATTTTATGGTATACTATATTAGGATATGCAGTTAACTGTTACTACGGAGCATATAAATTAGTAACGATAATATAACATGAAATTAACAACAATTTCTCAAAACATCTAGATCACCCACTAGAGAAAAGAAAGTCATAATACGAAAATTAGCCATGGTAAAGAAAGAGAGAATTATGAACAATTGAAAATATTTTAAATTCAACAAAGTTTTATTTGTTTTTAATTTTAAATAGTTTTAATAATCATTACATTGAATACATATTAAATGAACTTGAAAACCCTTAATGACGGTTAGTCTATCACTAGAATCAATCCACGCATTAAATTCGGTACTGTTTCTTTTCTTATTTTTTTGTTTGCTATTTTCGAAATGATAATAGGACATATAAATAATGTTTCTTAACCTTGGGTTATTTTCTAACTAATTATAGGTCAAGATAGGATAAAGTAAAAAAAAATACATTAATAAATATTCAAAAGACATGATTCATATTTTAAGTTGTTGATAGTTTATTTTTACATATTATTGAACAAAAATAACAGCTGTCTTCTTTTCTTAAATTTTAAAAACAATAATGAAAAGAGTAAATATGTTAAACTAAAAGTAATGTTTAACTAATATTTTTTTAGTTAGAAAAAAATATGAAAAAAGAAATGTAATATATATATATATATAATGTTAAAAAAATCACATTGAATTAATAAGTATTTTTTCATTAAAAAAATAAAGAGATATCCCCTTGTATATGTTTAATTTTAGAGTTTTATTTGAGACCAATGGTATAATTGTCAAATACCTAATGATACTCAATTATTGATTCATAAGATTAGTAAGATGGTATAATTTATAGTTTAGTCCAAAATATATGGGAAATTCTTATTATTCCTATAGCTCATTTTATATTCACGTGTTTACACTGGTGAAAAGAATTTAAAATTTTTAAATTGAAGAAATAAACAAATTTTATATGATAAAATTTTCAAATATTATAACGTGATAATAATAAGAATAACTTGAACCTGAGAGTAAAGTTTTAAAAAATTTACTAAGAGTAAAAAACATATAAGAAGAAAAAACAAAAATAATGTCTATTATCAAAATAATATTTAAATTATTAATTTCATATATACTATATTAACAGTTAATTAATTTTAAACAATTAAACATACAAAGATATCCCTCCAAATGGAGAAAATTTAAACAATGACCTTCAAATACCACTTATCTAAAAGAGATACACTAGTCTAATGTGTAGCATCTCTAAATCTCCCAAACTCTTAGGATTGCACATATTTAATAACAATATTAAAATATTATGAAGTCTCACACCCCCTCGACATTTTATGGTATACTATATTAGGATATGCAGTTAACTGTTACTACGGAGCATATAAATTAGTAACGATAATATAACATGAAATTAACAACAATTTCTCAAAACATCTAGATCACCCACTAGAGAAAAGAAAGTCATAATACGAAAATTAGCCATGGTAAAGAAAGAGAGAATTATGAACAATTGAAAATATTTTAAATTCAACAAAGTTTTATTTGTTTTTAATTTTAAATAGTTTTAATAATCATTACATTGAATACATATTAAATGAACTTGAAAACCCTTAATGACGGTTAGTCTATCACTAGAATCAATCCACGCATTAAATTCGGTACTGTTTCTTTTCTTATTTTTTTGTTTGCTATTTTCGAAATGATAATAGGACATATAAATAATGTTTCTTAACCTTGGGTTATTTTCTAACTAATTATAGGTCAAGATAGGATAAAGTAAAAAAAAATACATTAATAAATATTCAAAAGACATGATTCATATTTTAAGTTGTTGATAGTTTATTTTTACATATTATTGAACAAAAATAACAGCTGTCTTCTTTTCTTAAATTTTAAAAACAATAATGAAAAGAGTAAATATGTTAAACTAAAAGTAATGTTTAACTAATATTTTTTTAGTTAGAAAAAAATATGAAAAAAGAAATGTAATATATATATATATATATATATATATATATATATATATATATAATGTTAAAAAAATCACATTGAATTAATAAGTATTTTTTCATTAAAAAAATAAAGAGATATCCCCTTGTATATGTTTAATTTTAGAGTTTTATTTGAGACCAATGGTATAATTGTCAAATACCTAATGATACTCAATTATTGATTCATAAGATTAGTAAGATGGTATAATTTATAGTTTAGTCCAAAATATATGGGAAATTCTTATTATTCCTATAGCTCATTTTATATTCACGTGTTTACACTGGTGAAAAGAATTTAAAATTTTTAAATTGAAGAAATAAACAAATTTTATATGATAAAATTTTCAAATATTATAACGTGATAATAATAAGAATAACTTGAACCTGAGAGTAAAGTTTTAAAAAATTTACTAAGAGTAAAAAACATATAAGAAGAAAAAACAAAAATAATGTCTATTATCAAAATAATATTTAAATTATTAATTTCATATATACTATATTAACAGTTAATTAATTTTAAACAATTAAACATACAAAGATATCCCTCCAAATGGAGAAAATTTAAACAATGACCTTCAAATTCCACTTATCTAAAAGAGATACACTAGTCTAATGTGTAGCATCTCTAAATCTCCCAAACGCATAGGATTGCACATATTTAATAACAATATTAAAATATTATGAAGTCTCACACCCCATCGACATTTTATGGTACACTATATTAGGATATGCAGTTAACTGTTACTACGGAGCATATAAATTAGTAACGATAATATAACATGAAATTAACAACAATTTCTCAAAACATCTAGATCACCCACTAGAGAAAAGAAAGTCATAATACGAAAATTAGCCATGGTAAAGAAAGAGAGAATTATGAACAATTGAAAATATTTTAAATTCAACAAAGTTTTATTTGTTTTTAATTTTAAATAGTTTTAATAATCATTACATTGAATACATATTAAATGAACTTGAAAACCCTTAATGACGGTTAGTCTATCACTAGAATCAATCCACGCATTAAATTCGGTACTGTTTCTTTTCTTATTTTTTTGTTTGCTATTTTCGAAATGATAATAGGACATATAAATAATGTTTCTTAACCTTGGGCTATTTTCTAACTAATTATAGGTCAAGATAGGATAATGTAATACCCCGTATTAATTAAATGCTCTAATGTATTAACTGACACTGAGGTTTTATCAATTGATACGTTAGAGATACTTTTGGACATTAAGTTAGTAGTGTAACTTAAGATATTTTTCTTATATCCTTTCCTTTGGCTTTTCTTCTTCATTCTACATCAAAAAGAGAAAGATAGAGAGAAGAAGTAGAGAGAAGGAAGAGCAAAGGAGAAAGAGGAGAAAAGCTTGGATCTTCACCATTTCTCCGCCGAATCAACTCATCTTCGACATCAACGACTCTTAATCGAGGTGGGTTCTAGTTAGAAACTTATAGCTTTGATTGTGGATGAGAAATCATAAGTTTTGATTTAGGGTTTTGTATAGAGGAAATCTAGGTTTTGGATCGAATTCATCTATGATTATGAATAAGTGTTTACAATCCATAAATATATCATCTATAGGTTGTATCTATGCCCTATTATGATCTGGAACAGGTGTGAATGGATTTAGATGGTTTTTGAACCATGGATCTGTGTATGAGGCAGAGCTGAGAACTGAGTTCTCGCGCGCTTCGCGGCGCGAACGGGGCTGCGCGGCGCGAACTATGCAGGTTTTTAGGGGGTTTTGCTTCTGCCTTCAGTACGCGGCGCGTACTGGGTGTCGCGGCGCGAACAGTTTGGAAATCTTTAGAGTTTGCTACTGCCAGAGGGTTGGCGGCGCGTAGATTAGTTAGCGGCGCGAACATTGTTGGAACTTATGATGGTTTGCTTCTGCCAGAGGGTTCGCGGCGCGACCTAGTTGTTGCGCGGCGCGAACTGAAGCTTCCTTAACCAAATTTTCTTAACTTAATGGAAATTGTTTCAAGCATAACTTTTGAACCGTAACTCTGTTTTAACCACCGTTCGATGCAGTAATAGACTAGGAGTGTGTACTTGTAGTAGAGTAGATTTTGGAACCATGAGGACGTTACGCTCTTGGTATGATGCTTATGTACTCTATAATTGTTGTTTGAGTTCTATTGCAGGTGGATTTGATAATACCTTGTTATATGTGTTTACATCGAGAGGGTTAAACAACTACATTGTTATATGAATAAGAATAAGTGAGGAAAACTAGGAATTGTTAGGTTGTGTAGCTTAACAAAGAAACCTAGGATGAGACATTATATGGAACATACGTGTTGGAATCTTATGAGGAAAGGCTAACAGGCCTAGTGGTTTGCGGAAGCGATCACCATTGTTGATGTATTAATCGGAACCGTTGTATTTTCTTTATTTCTTTATTTTTCCTTTGAATGCTAACAGGCATTCACCGTGCTGAGAGGCACAATAATCTTGGCAGGTTTGATTCCCGCTGTTGTGTACGAATGGAACCTACGGGTAGAGACTTGTGATGGTGTACGGGCCATGTAAAGTGATGATTCATGGGGAAAGGCTCATGAGTCCGAATCCATGTCGTATGTCAAGATTTTTCCAAAGGATCCATGACTCGTGCCACCTCCTAGACGTAGAAGGGGACGGGAATATGGGGATGCCTTGGTATTGGTTTCCGATTAGTAATCTTGCGTTGAGTTGTTGAACTCTAAGTATGATTCCATATAATGTTAGTGTGAGGACTCAAGGTCTAGTTCTTCATGACTTGAGACTTATAGGTTAGAACCTTGTAAAGCCGAGAGGATCCATAGGATAGGGAACCCACTGGGATTTTATATCTCACCCCATTATATATTGATTTCAGGTACTACAGGTTCCGCGAAGGGTAAGGAGAAAGAAGTTTGATTTCCTTATTCCTTGTACTTATTTTGGATATGGCGAAGCTTCCGTTGTGGAGTTCTTTTGAGATCATTGTTTGATCTAGTTCTTAGTATTTTACTTTTGAACATCTTGTATGTATTATGCCATTGTGTAGGACTTTTGTATTTGGGCATTAATATGTATAATGTGTTGACTAGGAACTTATTGGTATTTCAGTACCAAATACTTGGATTCATGTATACTTATATGATTTGATGCATGTATTTATATATGGGTGTTACAGTTGGTATCAGAGCAGGTCGTATCCTCGACCTAGCCATGAGATATTATAAGTGTTTCTTTCTGTCCAAGATGTGTTGTGTTCCCATGAGTTTTGTTGTGTTATGACTATGGCATTGAGCCTGATCAACTTAATCCCATTTTGATAACCTTCAGGAACATGGTGGACGGACGCAGGACTCGTGGTCGACCCCCCACACGACCTCCACAAGTGAATACACCGGATGGCAGTGCGAATGTTCCATGGCCCCAGTTCATGCAACAGATGCAACAGCAGCAGAATCAGTTCATGCTGCAGATGATGCAACAGATGAATGGCGGTCATAATGTTCCAGTGGTTGTGCCCGAAGCTGTAGGTGGGACTTATAGGGATTTCATTCGCATGAATCCTCCGGAATTTCATGGTGGATTAGATCCTATAAAGGCGCATGAGTGGGTGGCCAATGTAGAAGGAATCTTTGAGATCGTGCATTGCAGTGAAGAGGACAAGGTAGTGTTTGCTTCTCATTCGCTGAAAGGTCCAGCTATGAGGTGGTGGAAGGGTGCTTCTGCTTTGATGACTACTCAGGGAGTACCTAAGGAATGGGAGAATTTCAAGACCACTTTTATGGAGAAATACTTTCCTAGTTCACTGAGGACTAAGAAGGAATTGGAGTTCCAGCAGTTAAGGCAGGACAATATGTCAGTAGCTACTTATGCTGAGAAGTTTGAAATTTTGGCTGCTTACTCTAGGCAGGCCGCGTATGCTCCTGATGAGGGTTGGAAGGTGGACCAGTTTCTGTTTGGTTTAAGGGCTGATATCTCACATAGTGTGTCCCAGAGGGAGTTCACTACTTATACGGAGTTGTTGCGACAATGTTATGTGGCTGAGACTAGTTTGAAGAAAGTTCAAGCCGAGGAAGATTTGAAGAAGAAGAATCAACATGAAAGAGGAAGGCCAAGCCAACAGTTTCGACCTAGGCCACAAGCTTTCAAAGGAAAGCAAGTGCAAGGTCCTCGGTCTAGTGCACCTCCGGTGTGTCGTAGTTGTGGTAAGAATCACCTTGGAAGATGTGCCTTTGAAGGGGCTAAATGTTTCCATTGTCATCAAGAAGGGCATATGGCTAGGAATTGTCCTCAGAATAGGAATCAAGTTCAAGGAAGGGGTACTGGTAGAGTTTATACCTTGGATGCTAAGAAGACCAAGGGTGATAACTCTTTGATTGCGGGTACGTGTTTCATTAATGGGCATTCTTGTTTTGTTCTATTTGATTGTGGAGCAACACACTCTTTTGTGTCATTACAATGTATGAAGCGACTTGGGTTGCAAGCTACTCCTTTATTTCCTCCTATGGCGGTTACTACTGCTATGGATGAGATGGTAGAGACACCGTTGGTGTGTGAAAATTGTGTGTTATCTGTGGGTGGTAGGAATTTCCAGATTGATCTTGTTTGCTTACCACTTAAGAAGGTAGACGTTGTATTGGGGATGGATTGGCTTTCTGCTAATTCGGTGTTCATTGGGTGTGAGGAGAAGTTAATCATCATTCCATCTGAAGAAGCTACTCCGAAGGATGTGTTGACTACTATACTAGAAGGTACGGTAGGTATGATTAATTTCTTGTTTGAGAAAGAGAAGTCTGTTCTGTTGGTTCTCACTAAGGAAACTGGTGACAAGTTAGAGGTTTCACAAATTGCTGTCGTTAGAGAATTTCCTGATGTTTTTCCCGAGGATGTCACTTCTCTTCCTCCGGAAAGGGAAGTGGAATTCTCTATTGACCTGATACCGGGAACGGCTCCTATATCCGTTTCTCCGTATCGGATGGCACCACTTGAATTAAGAGAATTAAAGGGGCAATTGGAAGAACTAATGACTAAACATTTTGTGCGACCTAGTGTCTCACCGTGGGGAGCTCCAGTGTTGTTAGTAAAGAAGAAGGATGGTGGGATGAGACTATGTATTGATTACCGTCGGTTGAATAAGGCCACCATCAAGAACAAATACCCTTTGCCTAGGATAAACGACTTGTTAGATCAATTGAAAGGAGCCTGTGTGTTCTCGAAGATTGATTTGCGGTCAGGTTATCACCAAATCCGTGTGAAGAGCTCAGATGTGTCAAAGACTGCATTTAGAACCCGTTATGGTCATTACGAATTCTTGGTGATGCCTTTCGGTGTTACGAATGCTCCAGCTGTTTTCATGGATTATATGAATCGGTTATTTCAGCCTTACTTAGATCAATTTGTGGTAGTCTTTATCGATGACATTCTTATTTATTCTCGTACTCCACAAGAGCACGAAGAACACCTGAGGATTGTTCTGTCGGTACTGCAAGAAAATCAATTGTTTGCTAAGTTAAGTAAGTGTGAGTTTTGGATGACAGAGGTAAGATTTCTTGGTCATGTTATATCTCAAGGAGGTGTGGCAGTGGACCCGACAAAAATCGAAGCGGTAATTAATTGGGAGAGACCGAGCAATGTCTCAGAAGTCCGAAGTTTCTTGGGCTTAGCCGGCTACTACAGAAGATTTATAAAAGGGTTTTCTCAATTGGCTTTACCAATGACTAGACTTACTCGGAAGGAGTGTCCTTATGATTGGGATTCGGGGTGTGAACAGAGTTTCATGGGCTTGAAGGAAAGATTGACGACTGCTCCTGTTTTGATCGTTCCTGACCCAAATAAGTCCTATGAAGTATTTTGCGATGCTTCCAAGAAAGGATTGGGAGGGGTTTTGATGCAGGATGGTCAGGTGGTAGCATACACATCTCGACAGTTAAAGGTTCACGAAGAGAATTATCCAACTCATGATTTAGAATTGGCTGCGGTTGTTTTTACCCTAAAGGTGTGGCGTCATTACTTGTATGGAGTTCATTTTGAAATGTTCAGTGACCACAAGAGTTTAAAGTACCTATTCGATCAAAAGGAGTTGAATATGCGTCAGAGGCGGTGGATGGAATACTTAAAGGATTATGATTTTGACTTGAAGTATCATCCAGGCAAAGCAAATAAAGTGGCGGATGCTTTGAGTCGGAAGGTGTTAAAGAGGGCCGAATTAATGATGTCAGAGTATGCATTATTGGAGAAATTTCGAGATCTCAACCTTCAATTTGTTTGGACCCAAAATGGAGTATTGATGGGAAACTTGAATGTTAATTCTACTTTGAGAAACGACATCCAACAAGCACAAGCGTCTGATACTAAGTTACAAGAGGTGTTGGTTCAACCAGGTTTTACTCGAGCTACAGATGGGGTGATTATGTTTAATCAGAGGATTTGTGTTCCAGATGATGCGTTATTGAAAAGAAGGATTTTGGATGAAGCTCACAAGGGTGCTTTCACTATACATCCGGGTTCTTCAAAAATGTACCAAGATTTAAAGGGAGATTATTGGTGGTCCGGAATGAAAAGAGATGTCGCAGTGTACGTATCAGAGTGTGCGGTGTGCCAACAAGTAAAGATTGAACATCAAAGGCCGGGTGGACTGTTACAACCACTAGAGATTCCAATATGGAAGTGGGATAGTATTTCAATGGATTTTGCAGTTAGTTTACCTCGTACTCAAGGTGGATATGATTCTATTTGGGTGATTGTGGATCGGTTGACGAAATCTGCACATTTCTTGGCCGTGAAGACTACTTACAAGGCAAGTCATCTTGCACGGTTGTTTGTCGCAGAGATTGTGAAGTTGCACGGTGTACCCTCTAGTATTGTGTCGGATAGAGATCCAAAGTTTACTTCAAGGTTTTGGAGAGCTTTTCAACAAGCGATGGGATCTAAATTATGTTTGAGCACGTCGAACCACCCTCAAACGGATGGTCAAACGGAACGAACGATACAAACCTTGGAAGATATGTTAAGAGCTTGTGTGCTTGAAAGTAGAGGAAATTGGAAGGAGCTTTTACCATTGATTGAATTTGCATACAATAATAGTTATCATGCGAGTATCGGTATGGCACCTTATGAGGCATTGTATGGGAGAAAATGTAGAACGCCGTTGTGTTGGTCAGAAGTTGGTGATGATAGAATTTTGGGACCCGAAATTATTCAAGAGACCACGGACAAGATTAGAATGATTCGTGAGAAGGTTAAACAAGCACAGGATCGTCAGAAGAGTTATGCGGATAACCGTAGGAGGCCTTTGGAGTTTATGGAAGGTGACCATGTATTTTTGAAAGTTACTCCGAGGTTGAGGTTGAAAGGACCGTTTAAGTCAAGGAAGTTAAGTCCGAGATATGTGGGACCGTATGAGGTTCTAGAGAGGATTGGTGAAGTAGCTTACCGTTTAGCCTTACCACCTTCTCTATCAGAAATGCATGATGTTTTCCACGTGTCTCAACTGAGGAAGTTTATTCCCGATCCTCTCCAGCCGGTGTTACCAGATGCAATTGAGATAGAATCAGATTTGACTTTTGAACCCTTACCGAGCCGTATCGTAGGAAGAGAGACTAAAGTGTTACGCAACAAGGAGATTCCTCTTGTCAAGGTTCAGTGGGATGTGACACATCCGGGTGATGCTACATGGGAACTTGAATCGGAAATGCGGGATGCTTACCCTCACCTTTTCAGGTAATTCTTAAATTCGAGGACGAATTTCTATTTAAGTGGGGGAGGATGTAATACCCCGTATTAATTAAATGCTCTAATGTATTAACTGACACCGAGGTTTTATCAATTGATACGTTAGAGATACTTTTGGACATTAAGTTAGTAGTGTAACTTAAGATATTTTTCTTATATCCTTTCCTTTGGCTTTTCTTCTTCATTCTACATCAAAAAGAGAAAGATAGAGAGAAGAAGTAGAGAGAAGGAAGAGCAAAGGAGAAAGAGGAGAAAAGCTTGGATCTTCACCATTTCTCCGCCGAATCAACTCATCTTCGACATCAACGACTCTTAATCGAGGTGGGTTCTAGTTAGAAACTTATAGCTTTGATTGTGGATGAGAAATCATAAGTTTTGATTTAGGGTTTTGTATAGAGGAAATCTAGGTTTTGGATCGAATTCATCTATGATTATGAATAAGTGTTTACAATCCATAAATATATCATCTATAGGTTGTATCTATGCCCTATTATGATCTGGAACAGGTGTGAATGGATTTAGATGGTTTTTGAACCATGGATCTGTGTATGAGGCAGAGCTGAGAACTGAGTTCTCGCGCGCTTCGCGGCGCGAACGGGGCTGCGCGGCGCGAACTATGCAGGTTTTTAGGGGGTTTTGCTTCTGCCTTCAGTACGCGGCGCGTACTGGGTGTCGCGGCGCGAACAGTTTGGAAATCTTTAGAGTTTGCTACTGCCAGAGGGTTGGCGGCGCGTAGATTAGTTAGCGGCGCGAACATTGTTGGAACTTATGATGGTTTGCTTCTGCCAGAGGGTTCGCGGCGCGACCTAGTTGTTGCGCGGCGCGAACTGAAGCTTCCTTAACCAAATTTTCTTAACTTAATGGAAATTGTTTCAAGCATAACTTTTGAACCGTAACTCTGTTTTAACCACCGTTCGATGCAGTAATAGACTAGGAGTGTGTACTTGTAGTAGAGTAGATTTTGGAACCATGAGGACGTTACGCTCTTGGTATGATGCTTATGTACTCTATAATTGTTGTTTGAGTTCTATTGCAGGTGGATTTGATAATACCTTGTTATATGTGTTTACATCGAGAGGGTTAAACAACTACATTGTTATATGAATAAGAATAAGTGAGGAAAACTAGGAATTGTTAGGTTGTGTAGCTTAACAAAGAAACCTAGGATGAGACATTATATGGAACATACGTGTTGGAATCTTATGAGGAAAGGCTAATAGGCCTAGTGGTTTGCGGAAGCGATCACCATTGTTGATGTATTAATCGGAACCGTTGTATTTTCTTTATTTCTTTATTTTTCCTTTGAATGCTAACAGGCATTCACCGTGCTGAGAGGCACAATAATCTTGGCAGGTTTGATTCCCGCTGTTGTGTACGAATGGAACCTACGGGTAGAGACTTGTGATGGTGTACGGGCCATGTGAAGTGACGATTCATGGGGAAAGGCTCATGAGTCCGAATCCATGTCGTATGTCAAGATTTTTCCAAAGGATCCATGACTCGTGCCACCTCCTAGACGTAGAAGGGGACGGGAATATGGGGATGCCTTGGTATTGGTTTCCGATTAGTAATCTTGCGTTGAGTTGTTGAACTCTAAGTATGATTCCATATAATGTTAGTGTGAGGACTCAAGGTCTAGTTCTTCATGACTTGAGACTTATAGGTTAGAACCTTGTAAAGCCGAGAGGATCCATAGGATAGGGAACCCACTGGGATTTTATATCTCACCCCATTATATATTGATTTCAGGTACTACAGGTTCCGCGAAGGGTAAGGAGAAAGAAGTTTGATTTCCTTATTCCTTGTACTTATTTTGGATATGGCGAAGCTTCCGTTGTGGAGTTCTTTTGAGATCATTGTTTGATCTAGTTCTTAGTATTTTACTTTTGAACATCTTGTATGTATTATGCCATTGTGTAGGACTTTTGTATTTGGGCATTAATATGTATAATGTGTTGACTAGGAACTTATTGGTATTTCAGTACCAAATACTTGGATTCATGTATACTTATATGATTTGATGCATGTATTTATATATGGGTGTTACAGATAAAGTAAAAAAAAATACATTAATAAATATTCAAAAGACATGATTCATATTTTAAGTTGTTGATAGTTTATTTTTCCATATTATTGAACAAAAATAACAGCTGTCTTCTTTTCTTAAATTTTAAAGACAATAATGAAAAGAGTAAATATGTTAAACTAAAAGTAATGTTTAATTAATATTTTTTTAGTTAGAAAAAAATACGAAAAAAGAAATGTAATATATATATATATATATATATATATATATATATATATATATATATATATATATATATATGTTAAAAAAATCACATTGAATTAATAAGTATTTTTTCATTAAAAAAATAAAGAGATATCCCCTTGTATATGTTTAATTTTAGAGTTTTATTTGAGACCATTGGTATAATTGTCAAATACCTAATGATACTCAATTATTGATTCATATGATTAGTAAGATGGTATAATTTATAGTTTAGTCCAAAATATATGGGAAATTCTTATTATTCCTATAGCTCATTTTATATTCACGTGTTTACACTGGTGAAAAGAATTTAAAATTTTTAAATTGAAGAAATAAACAAATTTTATATGATAAAATTTTCAAATATTATAACGTGATAATAATAAGAATAACTTGAACCTGAGAGTAAAGTTTTAAAAACTTTACTAAGAGTAAAAAACATATAAGAAGAAAAAACAAAAATAATGTTTATTATCAAAATAATATTTAAATTATTAATTTCATATATACTATATTAACAGTTAATTAATTTTAAACAATTAAACATACAAAGATATCCCTCCAAATGGAGAAAATTTAAACAATGACCTTCAAATACCACTTATCTAAAAGAGATACACTAGTCTAATGTGTAGCATCTCTAAATCTCCCAAACTCTTAGGATTGCACATATTTAATAACAATATTAAAATATTATGAAGTCTCACACCCCATCGACATTTTATGGTATACTATATTAGGATATGCAGTTAACTGTTACTACGGAGCATATAAATTAGTAACGATAATATAACATGAAATTAACAACAATTTCTCAAAACATCTAGATCACCCACTAGAGAAAAGAAAGTCATAATACGAAAATTAGCCATGGTAAAGAAAGAGAGAATTATGAACAATTGAAAATATTTTAAATTCAACAAAGTTTTATTTGTTTTTAATTTTAAATAGTTTTAATAATCATTACATTGAATACATATTAAATGAACTTGAAAACCCTTAATGACGGTTAGTCTATCACTAGAATCAATCCACGCATTAAATTCGGTACTGTTTCTTTTCTTATTTTTTTGTTTGCTATTTTCGAAATGATAATAGGACATATAAATAATGTTTCTTAACCTTGGGTTATTTTCTAACTAATTATAGGTCAAGATAGGATAAAGTAAAAAAAAATACATTAATAAATATTCAAAAGACATGATTCATATTTTAAGTTGTTGATAGTTTATTTTTACATATTATTGAACAAAAATAACAGCGGTCTTCTTTTCTTAAATTTTAAAAACAATAATGAAAAGAGTAAATATGTTAAACTAAAAGTAATGTTTAACTAATATTTTTTTAGTTAGAAAAAAATATGAAAAAAGAAATGTAATATATATATAGAGGGCATATCGTATGAGAATGACATATTTATATGAGAATGTGAGAATGAATCTGAACCATTGGATTTTAAAATAAATGGTGGAGATTATAAGTGAATTTTTTTTCTCTCTCCTACTTCATTTATTTCAAGATGAATGAGAGAGAAAAAAAAGATTCATATATAATCTCTACCATTTATTTTAAAATCCAATGGTTCAGATTCATTCTCACATTCTCATATAAATATGTCATTCTCATATGATATGCCCTCTATATATATATATATATATATATATATATATATATATATATATAATGTTAAAAAAATCACATTGAATTAATAAGTATTTTTTCATTAAAAAAATAAAGAGATATCCCCTTGTATATGTTTAATTTTAGAGTTTTATTTGAGACCAATGGTATAATTGTCAAATACCTAATGATACTCAATTATTGATTCATAAGATTAGTAAGATGGTATAATTTATAGTTTAGTCCAAAATATATGGGAAATTCTTATTATTCCTATAGCTCATTTTATATTCACGTGTTTACACTGGTGAAAAGAATTTAAAATTTTTAAATTGAAGAAATAAACAAATTTTATATGATAAAATTTTCAAATATTATAACGTGATAATAATAAGAATAACTTGAACCTGAGAGTAAAGTTTTAAAAACTTTACTAAGAGTAAAAAACATATAAGAAGAAAAAACAAAAATAATGTCTATTATCAAAATAATATTTAAATTATTAATTTCATATATACTATATTAACAGTTAATTAATTTTAAACAATTAAACATACAAAGATATCCCTCCAAATGGAGAAAATTTAAACAATGACCTTCAAATACCACTTATCTAAAAGAGATACACTAGTCTAATGTGTAGCATCTCTAAATCTCCCAAACTCTTAGGATTGCACATATTTAATAACAATATTAAAATATTATGAAGTCTCACACCCCCTCGACATTTTATGGTATACTATATTAGGATATGCAGTTAACTGTTACTACGGAGCATATAAATTAGTAACGATAATATAACATGAAATTAACAACAATTTCTCAAAACATCTAGATCACCCACTAGAGAAAAGAAAGTCATAATACGAAAATTAGCCATGGTAAAGAAAGAGAGAATTATGAACAATTGAAAATATTTTAAATTCAACAAAGTTTTATTTGTTTTTAATTTTAAATAGTTTTAATAATCATTACATTGAATACATATTAAATGAACTTGAAAACCCTTAATGACGGTTAGTCTATCACTAGAATCAATCCACGCATTAAATTCGGTACTGTTTCTTTTCTTATTTTTTTGTTTGCTATTTTCGAAATGATAATAGGACATATAAATAATGTTTCTTAACCTTGGGTTATTTTCTAACTAATTATAGGTCAAGATAGGATAAAGTAAAAAAAAATACATTAATAAATATTCAAAAGACATGATTCATATTTTAAGTTGTTGATAGTTTATTTTTACATATTATTGAACAAAAATAACAGCTGTCTTCTTTTCTTAAATTTTAAAAACAATAATGAAAAGAGTAAATATGTTAAACTAAAAGTAATGTTTAACTAATATTTTTTTAGTTAGAAAAAAATATGAAAAAAGAAATGTATGCCCTATATATATATATATATATATATATATATATATATATATATATATATATATATATATATATATATATATATATATATATATATATATATATATATATATATATATATATATAATGTTAAAAAAATCACATTGAATTAATAAGTATTTTTTCATTAAAAAAATAAAGAGATATCCCCTTGTATATGTTTAATTTTAGAGTTTTATTTGAGACCAATGGTATAATTGTCAAATACCTAATGATACTCAATTATTGATTCATAAGATTAGTAAGATGGTATAATTTATAGTTTAGTCCAAAATATATGGGAAATTCTTATTATTCCTATAGCTCATTTTATATTCACGTGTTTACACTGGTGAAAAGAATTTAAAATTTTTAAATTGAAGAAATAAACAAATTTTATATGATAAAATTTTCAAATATTATAACGTGATAATAATAAGAATAACTTGAACCTGAGAGTAAAGTTTTAAAAAATTTACTAAGAGTAAAAAACATATAAGAAGAAAAAACAAAAATAATGTCTATTATCAAAATAATATTTAAATTATTAATTTCATATATACTATATTAACAGTTAATTAATTTTAAACAATTAAACATACAAAGATATCCCTCCAAATGGAGAAAATTTAAACAATGACCTTCAAATACCACTTATCTAAAAGAGATACACTAGTCTAATGTGTAGCATCTCTAAATCTCCCAAACTCATAGGATTGCACATATTTAATAACAATATTAAAATATTATGAAGTCTCACACCCCCTCGACATTTTATGGTATACTATATTAGGATATGCAGTTAATTGTTACTACGGAGCATATAAATTAGTAACGATAATATAACATGAAATTAACAACAATTTCTCAAAACATCTAGATCACCCACTAGAGAAAAGAAAGTCATAATACGAAAATTAGCCATGGTAAAGAAAGAGAGAATTATGAACAATTGAAAATATTTTAAATTCAACAAAGTTTTATTTGTTTTTAATTTTAAATAGTTTTAATAATCATTACATTGAATACATATTAAATGAACTTGAAAACCCTTAATGACGGTTAGTCTATCACTAGAATCAATCCACGCATTAAATTCGGTACTGTTTCTTTTCTTATTTTTTTGTTTGCTATTTTCGAAATGATAATAGGACATATAAATAATGTTTCTTAACCTTGGGTTATTTTCTAACTAATTATAGGTCAAGATAGGATAAAGTAAAAAAAAATACATTAATAAATATTCAAAAGACACGATTCATATTTTAAGTTGTTGATAGTTTATTTTTACATATTATTGAACAAAAATAACAGCTGTCTTCTTTTCTTAAATTTTAAAAACAATAATGAAAAGAGTAAATATGTTAAACTAAAAGTAATGTTTAACTAATATTTTTTTAGTTAGAAAAAAATATGAAAAAAGAAATGTAATATATATATATATATATAATGTTAAAAAAATCACATTGAATTAATAAGTATTTTTTCATTAAAAAAATAAAGAGATATCCCCTTGTATATGTTTAATTTTAGACTTTTATTTGAGACCAATGGTATAATTGTCAAATACCTAATGATACTCAATTATTGATTCATAAGATTAGTAAGATGGTATAATTTATAGTTTAGTCCAAAATATATGGGAAATTCTTATTATTCCTATAGCTCATTTTATATTCACGTGTTTACACTGGTGAAAAGAATTTAAAATTTTTAAATTGAAGAAATAAACAAATTTTATATGATAAAATTTTCAAATATTATAACGTGATAATAATAAGAATAACTTGAACCTGAGAGTAAAGTTTTAAAAAATTTACTAAGAGTAAAAAACATATAAGAAGAAAAAACAAAAATAATGTCTATTATCAAAATAATATTTAAATTATTAATTTCATATATACTATATTAACAGTTAATTAATTTTAAACAATTAAACATACAAAGATATCCCTCCAAATGGAGAAAATTTAAACAATGACCTTCAAATACCACTTATCTAAAAGAGATACACTAGTCTAATGTGTAGCATCTCTAAATCTCCCAAACTCATAGGATTGCACATATTTAATAACAATATTAAAATATTATGAAGTCTCACACCCCCTCGACATTTTATGGTATACTATATTAGGATATGCAGTTAACTGTTACTACGGAGCATATAAATTAGTAACGATAATATAACATGAAATTAACAACAATTTCTCAAAACATCTAGATCACCCACTAGAGAAAAGAAAGTCATAATACGAAAATTAGCCATGGTAAAGAAAGAGAGAATTATGAACAATTGAAAATATTTTAAATTCAACAAAGTTTTATTTGTTTTTAATTTTAAATAGTTTTAATAATCATTACATTGAATACATATTAAATGAACTTGAAAACCCTTAATGACGGTTAGTCTATCACTAGAATCAATCCACGCATTAAATTCGGTACTGTTTCTTTTCTTATTTTTTTGTTTGCTATTTTCGAAATGATAATAGGACATATAAATAATGTTTCTTAACCTTGGGTTATTTTCTAACTAATTATAGGTCAAGATAGGATAAAGTAAAAAAAAATACATTAATAAATATTCAAAAGACACGATTCATATTTTAAGTTGTTGATAGTTTATTTTTACATATTATTGAACAAAAATAACAGCTGTCTTCTTTTCTTAAATTTTAAAAACAATAATGAAAAGAGTAAATATGTTAAACTAAAAGTAATGTTTAACTAATATTTTTTTAGTTAGAAAAAAATATGAAAAAAGAAATGTTATATATATATATATATGTTAAAAAAATCACATTGAATTAATAAGTATTTTTTCATTAAAAAAATAAAGAGATATCCCCTTGTATATGTTTAATTTTAGACTTTTATTTGAGACCAATGGTATAATTGTCAAATACCTAATGATACTCAATTATTGATTCATAAGATTAGTAAGATGGTATAATTTATAGTTTAGTCCAAAATATATGGGAAATTCTTATTATTCCTATAGCTCATTTTATATTCACGTGTTTACACTGGTGAAAAGAATTTAAAATTTTTAAATTGAAGAAATAAACAAATTTTATATGATAAAATTTTCAAATATTATAACGTGATAATAATAAGAATAACTTGAACCTGAGAGTAAAGTTTTAAAAAATTTACTAAGAGTAAAAAACATATAAGAAGAAAAAACAAAAATAATGTCTATTATCAAAATAATATTTAAATTATTAATTTCATATATACTATATTAACAGTTAATTAATTTTAAACAATTAAACATACAAAGATATCCCTCCAAATGGAGAAAATTTAAACAATGACCTTCAAATACCACTTATCTAAAAGAGATACACTAGTCTAATGTGTAGCATCTCTAAATCTCCCAAACTCATAGGATTGCACATATTTAATAACAATATTAAAATATTATGAAGTCTCACACCCCCTCGACATTTTATGGTATACTATATTAGGATATGCAGTTAACTGTTACTACGGAGCATATAAATTAGTAACGATAATATAACATGAAATTAACAACAATTTCTCAAAACATCTAGATCACCCACTAGAGAAAAGAAAGTCATAATACGAAAATTAGCCATGGTAAAGAAAGAGAGAATTATGAACAATTGAAAATATTTTAAATTCAACAAAGTTTTATTTGTTTTTAATTTTAAATAGTTTTAATAATCATTACATTGAATACATATTAAATGAACTTGAAAACCCTTAATGACGGTTAGTCTATCACTAGAATCAATCCACGCATTAAATTCGGTACTGTTTCTTTTCTTATTTTTTTGTTTGCTATTTTCGAAATGATAATAGGACATATAAATAATGTTTCTTAACCTTGGGTTATTTTCTAACTAATTATAGGTCAAGATAGGATAAAGTAAAAAAAAATACATTAATAAATATTCAAAAGACACGATTCATATTTTAAGTTGTTGATAGTTTATTTTTACATATTATTGAACAAAAATAACAGCTGTCTTCTTTTCTTAAATTTTAAAAACAATAATGAAAAGAGTAAATATGTTAAACTAAAAGTAATGTTTAACTAATATTTTTTTAGTTAGAAAAAAATATGAAAAAAGAAATGTTATATATATATATATAATGTTAAAAAAATCACATTGAATTAATAAGTATTTTTTCATTAAAAAAATAAAGAGATATCCCCTTGTATATGTTTAATTTTAGACTTTTATTTGAGACCAATGGTATAATTGTCAAATACCTAATGATACTCAATTATTGATTCATAAGATTAGTAAGATGGTATAATTTATAGTTTAGTCCAAAATATATGGGAAATTCTTATTATTCCTATAGCTCATTTTATATTCACGTGTTTACACTGGTGAAAAGAATTTAAAATTTTTAAATTGAAGAAATAAACAAATTTTATATGATAAAATTTTCAAATATTATAACGTGATAATAATAAGAATAACTTGAACCTGAGAGTAAAGTTTTAAAAAATTTACTAAGAGTAAAAAACATATAAGAAGAAAAAACAAAAATAATGTCTATTATCAAAATAATATTTAAATTATTAATTTCATATATACTATATTAACAGTTAATTAATTTTAAACAATTAAACATACAAAGATATCCCTCCAAATGGAGAAAATTTAAACAATGACCTTCAAATACCACTTATCTAAAAGAGATACACTAGTCTAATGTGTAGCATCTCTAAATCTCCCAAACTCATAGGATTGCACATATTTAATAACAATATTAAAATATTATGAAGTCTCACACCCCCTCGACATTTTATGGTATACTATATTAGGATATGCAGTTAACTGTTACTACGGAGCATATAAATTAGTAACGATAATATAACATGAAATTAACAACAATTTCTCAAAACATCTAGATCACCCACTAGAGAAAAGAAAGTCATAATACGAAAATTAGCCATGGTAAAGAAAGAGAGAATTATGAACAATTGAAAATATTTTAAATTCAACAAAGTTTTATTTGTTTTTAATTTTAAATAGTTTTAATAATCATTACATTGAATACATATTAAATGAACTTGAAAACCCTTAATGACGGTTAGTCTATCACTAGAATCAATCCACGCATTAAATTCGGTACTGTTTCTTTTCTTATTTTTTTGTTTGCTATTTTCGAAATGATAATAGGACATATAAATAATGTTTCTTAACCTTGGGTTATTTTCTAACTAATTATAGGTCAAGATAGGATAAAGTAAAAAAAAATACATTAATAAATATTCAAAAGACACGATTCATATTTTAAGTTGTTGATAGTTTATTTTTACATATTATTGAACAAAAATAACAGCTGTCTTCTTTTCTTAAATTTTAAAAACAATAATGAAAAGAGTAAATATGTTAAACTAAAAGTAATGTTTAACTAATATTTTTTTAGTTAGAAAAAAATATGAAAAAAGAAATGTAATATATATATATATATAATGTTAAAAAAATCACATTGAATTAATAAGTATTTTTTCATTAAAAAAATAAAGAGATATCCCCTTGTATATGTTTAATTTTAGACTTTTATTTGAGACCAATGGTATAATTGTCAAATACCTAATGATACTCAATTATTGATTCATAAGATTAGTAAGATGGTATAATTTATAGTTTAGTCCAAAATATATGGGAAATTCTTATTATTCCTATAGCTCATTTTATATTCACGTGTTTACACTGGTGAAAAGAATTTAAAATTTTTAAATTGAAGAAATAAACAAATTTTATATGATAAAATTTTCAAATATTATAACGTGATAATAATAAGAATAACTTGAACCTGAGAGTAAAGTTTTAAAAAATTTACTAAGAGTAAAAAACATATAAGAAGAAAAAACAAAAATAATGTCTATTATCAAAATAATATTTAAATTATTAATTTCATATATACTATATTAACAGTTAATTAATTTTAAACAATTAAACATACAAAGATATCCCTCCAAATGGAGAAAATTTAAACAATGACCTTCAAATACCACTTATCTAAAAGAGATACACTAGTCTAATGTGTAGCATCTCTAAATCTCCCAAACTCATAGGATTGCACATATTTAATAACAATATTAAAATATTATGAAGTCTCACACCCCCTCGACATTTTATGGTATACTATATTAGGATATGCAGTTAACTGTTACTACGGAGCATATAAATTAGTAACGATAATATAACATGAAATTAACAACAATTTCTCAAAACATCTAGATCACCCACTAGAGAAAAGAAAGTCATAATACGAAAATTAGCCATGGTAAAGAAAGAGAGAATTATGAACAATTGAAAATATTTTAAATTCAACAAAGTTTTATTTGTTTTTAATTTTAAATAGTTTTAATAATCATT
This sequence comes from Vicia villosa, assembly GCF_029867415.1. NCBI lineage: Eukaryota > Viridiplantae > Streptophyta > Magnoliopsida > Fabales > Fabaceae > Vicia > Vicia villosa. The sequence continues at coordinate 60,620,278 of NC_081183.1, read as the reverse complement.
ACATTGAATACATATTAAATGAACTTGAAAACCCTTAATGACGGTTAGTCTATCACTAGAATCAATCCACGCATTAAATTCGGTACTGTTTCTTTTCTTATTTTTTTGTTTGCTATTTTCGAAATGATAATAGGACATATAAATAATGTTTCTTAACCTTGGGTTATTTTCTAACTAATTATAGGTCAAGATAGGATAAAGTAAAAAAAAATACATTAATAAATATTCAAAAGACATGATTCATATTTTAAGTTGTTGATAGTTTATTTTTACATATTATTGAACAAAAATAACAGCTGTCTTCTTTTCTTAAATTTTAAAAACAATAATGAAAAGAGTAAATATGTTAAACTAAAAGTAATGTTTAACTAATATTTTTTTAGTTAGAAAAAAATATGAAAAAAGAAATGTAATATATATATATATAATGTTAAAAAAATCACATTGAATTAATAAGTATTTTTTCATTAAAAAAATAAAGAGATATCCCCTTGTATATGTTTAATTTTAGAGTTTTATTTGAGACCAATGGTATAATTGTCAAATACCTAATGATACTCAATTATTGATTCATAAGATTAGTAAGATGGTATAATTTATAGTTTAGTCCAAAATATATGGGAAATTCTTATTATTCCTATAGCTCATTTTATATTCACGTGTTTACACTGGTGAAAAGAATTTAAAATTTTTAAATTGAAGAAATAAACAAATTTTATATGATAAAATTTTCAAATATTATAACGTGATAATAATAAGAATAACTTGAACCTGAGAGTAAAGTTTTAAAAAATTTACTAAGAGTAAAAAACATATAAGAAGAAAAAACAAAAATAATGTCTATTATCAAAATAATATTTAAATTATTAATTTCATATATACTATATTAACAGTTAATTAATTTTAAACAATTAAACATACAAAGATATCCCTCCAAATGGAGAAAATTTAAACAATGACCTTCAAATACCACTTATCTAAAAGAGATACACTAGTCTAATGTGTAGCATCTCTAAATCTCCCAAACTCATAGGATTGCACATATTTAATAACAATATTAAAATATTATGAAGTCTCACACCCCCTCGACATTTTATGGTATACTATATTAGGATATGCAGTTAACTGTTACTACGGAGCATATAAATTAGTAACGATAATATAACATGAAATTAACAACAATTTCTCAAAACATCTAGATCACCCACTAGAGAAAAGAAAGTCATAATACGAAAATTAGCCATGGTAAAGAAAGAGAGAATTATGAACAATTGAAAATATTTTAAATTCAACAAAGTTTTATTTGTTTTTAATTTTAAATAGTTTTAATAATCATTACATTGAATACATATTAAATGAACTTGAAAACCCTTAATGACGGTTAGTCTATCACTAGAATCAATCCACGCATTAAATTCGGTACTGTTTCTTTTCTTATTTTTTTGTTTGCTATTTTCGAAATGATAATAGGACATATAAATAATGTTTCTTAACCTTGGGTTATTTTCTAACTAATTATAGGTCAAGATAGGATAAAGTAAAAAAAAATACATTAATAAATATTCAAAAGACATGATTCATATTTTAAGTTGTTGATAGTTTATTTTTACATATTATTGAACAAAAATAACAGCTGTCTTCTTTTCTTAAATTTTAAAAACAATAATGAAAAGAGTAAATATGTTAAACTAAAAGTAATGTTTAACTAATATTTTTTTAGTTAGAAAAAAATATGAAAAAAGAAATGTAATAATATATATATATATAATGTTAAAAAAATCACATTGAATTAATAAGTATTTTTTCATTAAAAAAATAAAGAGATATCCCCTTGTATATGTTTAATTTTAGAGTTTTATTTGAGACCAATGGTATAATTGTCAAATACCTAATGATACTCAATTATTGATTCATAAGATTAGTAAGATGGTATAATTTATAGTTTAGTCCAAAATATATGGGAAATTCTTATTATTCCTATAGCTCATTTTATATTCACGTGTTTACACTGGTGAAAAGAATTTAAAATTTTTAAATTGAAGAAATAAACAAATTTTATATGATAAAATTTTCAAATATTATAACGTGATAATAATAAGAATAACTTGAACCTGAGAGTAAAGTTTTAAAAAATTTACTAAGAGTAAAAAACATATAAGAAGAAAAAACAAAAATAATGTCTATTATCAAAATAATATTTAAATTATTAATTTCATATATACTATATTAACAGTTAATTAATTTTAAACAATTAAACATACAAAGATATCCCTCCAAATGGAGAAAATTTAAACAATGACCTTCAAATACCACTTATCTAAAAGAGATACACTAGTCTAATGTGTAGCATCTCTAAATCTCCCAAACTCTTAGGATTGCACATATTTAATAACAATATTAAAATATTATGAAGTCTCACACCCCCTCGACATTTTATGGTATACTATATTAGGATATGCAGTTAACTGTTACTACGGAGCATATAAATTAGTAACGATAATATAACATGAAATTAACAACAATTTCTCAAAACATCTAGATCACCCACTAGAGAAAAGAAAGTCATAATACGAAAATTAGCCATGGTAAAGAAAGAGAGAATTATGAACAATTGAAAATATTTTAAATTCAACAAAGTTTTATTTGTTTTTAATTTTAAATAGTTTTAATAATCATTACATTGAATACATATTAAATGAACTTGAAAACCCTTAATGACGGTTAGTCTATCACTAGAATCAATCCACGCATTAAATTCGGTACTGTTTCTTTTCTTATTTTTTTGTTTGCTATTTTCGAAATGATAATAGGACATATAAATAATGTTTCTTAACCTTGGGTTATTTTCTAACTAATTATAGGTCAAGATAGGATAAAGTAAAAAAAAATACATTAATAAATATTCAAAAGACATGATTCATATTTTAAGTTGTTGATAGTTTATTTTTACATATTATTGAACAAAAATAACAGCTGTCTTCTTTTCTTAAATTTTAAAAACAATAATGAAAAGAGTAAATATGTTAAACTAAAAGTAATGTTTAACTAATATTTTTTTAGTTAGAAAAAAATATGAAAAAAGAAATGTAATATATATATATATATGTTAAAAAAATCACATTGAATTAATAAGTATTTTTTCATTAAAAAAATAAAGAGATATCCCCTTGTATATGTTTAATTTTAGAGTTTTATTTGAGACCAATGGTATAATTGTCAAATACCTAATGATACTCAATTATTGATTCATAAGATTAGTAAGATGGTATAATTTATAGTTTAGTCCAAAATATATGGGAAATTCTTATTATTCCTATAGCTCATTTTATATTCACGTGTTTACACTGGTGAAAAGAATTTAAAATTTTTAAATTGAAGAAATAAACAAATTTTATATGATAAAATTTTCAAATATTATAACGTGATAATAATAAGAATAACTTGAACCTGAGAGTAAAGTTTTAAAAAATTTACTAAGAGTAAAAAACATATAAGAAGAAAAAACAAAAATAATGTCTATTATCAAAATAATATTTAAATTATTAATTTCATATATACTATATTAACAGTTAATTAATTTTAAACAATTAAACATACAAAGATATCCCTCCAAATGGAGAAAATTTAAACAATGACCTTCAAATACCACTTATCTAAAAGAGATACACTAGTCTAATGTGTAGCATCTCTAAATCTCCCAAACTCTTAGGATTGCACATATTTAATAACAATATTAAAATATTATGAAGTCTCACACCCCCTCGACATTTTATGGTATACTATATTAGGATATGCAGTTAACTGTTACTACGGAGCATATAAATTAGTAACGATAATATAACATGAAATTAACAACAATTTCTCAAAACATCTAGATCACCCACTAGAGAAAAGAAAGTCATAATACGAAAATTAGCCATGGTAAAGAAAGAGAGAATTATGAACAATTGAAAATATTTTAAATTCAACAAAGTTTTATTTGTTTTTAATTTTAAATAGTTTTAATAATCATTACATTGAATACATATTAAATGAACTTGAAAACCCTTAATGACGGTTAGTCTATCACTAGAATCAATCCACGCATTAAATTCGGTACTGTTTCTTTTCTTATTTTTTTGTTTGCTATTTTCGAAATGATAATAGGACATATAAATAATGTTTCTTAACCTTGGGTTATTTTCTAACTAATTATAGGTCAAGATAGGATAAAGTAAAAAAAAATACATTAATAAATATTCAAAAGACATGATTCATATTTTAAGTTGTTGATAGTTTATTTTTACATATTATTGAACAAAAATAACAGCTGTCTTCTTTTCTTAAATTTTAAAAACAATAATGAAAAGAGTAAATATGTTAAACTAAAAGTAATGTTTAACTAATATTTTTTTAGTTAGAAAAAAATATGAAAAAAGAAATGTAATATATATATATATAATAATGTTAAAAAAATCACATTGAATTAATAAGTATTTTTTCATTAAAAAAATAAAGAGATATCCCCTTGTATATGTTTAATTTTAGAGTTTTATTTGAGACCAATGGTATAATTGTCAAATACCTAATGATACTCAATTATTGATTCATAAGATTAGTAAGATGGTATAATTTATAGTTTAGTCCAAAATATATGGGAAATTCTTATTATTCCTATAGCTCATTTTATATTCACGTGTTTACACTGGTGAAAAGAATTTAAAATTTTTAAATTGAAGAAATAAACAAATTTTATATGATAAAATTTTCAAATATTATAACGTGATAATAATAAGAATAACTTGAACCTGAGAGTAAAGTTTTAAAAAATTTACTAAGAGTAAAAAACATATAAGAAGAAAAAACAAAAATAATGTCTATTATCAAAATAATATTTAAATTATTAATTTCATATATACTATATTAACAGTTAATTAATTTTAAACAATTAAACATACAAAGATATCCCTCCAAATGGAGAAAATTTAAACAATGACCTTCAAATACCACTTATCTAAAAGAGATACACTAGTCTAATGTGTAGCATCTCTAAATCTCCCAAACTCTTAGGATTGCACATATTTAATAACAATATTAAAATATTATGAAGTCTCACACCCCCTCGACATTTTATGGTATACTATATTAGGATATGCAGTTAACTGTTACTACGGAGCATATAAATTAGTAACGATAATATAACATGAAATTAACAACAATTTCTCAAAACATCTAGATCACCCACTAGAGAAAAGAAAGTCATAATACGAAAATTAGCCATGGTAAAGAAAGAGAGAATTATGAACAATTGAAAATATTTTAAATTCAACAAAGTTTTATTTGTTTTTAATTTTAAATAGTTTTAATAATCATTACATTGAATACATATTAAATGAACTTGAAAACCCTTAATGACGGTTAGTCTATCACTAGAATCAATCCACGCATTAAATTCGGTACTGTTTCTTTTCTTATTTTTTTGTTTGCTATTTTCGAAATGATAATAGGACATATAAATAATGTTTCTTAACCTTGGGTTATTTTCTAACTAATTATAGGTCAAGATAGGATAAAGTAAAAAAAAATACATTAATAAATATTCAAAAGACATGATTCATATTTTAAGTTGTTGATAGTTTATTTTTACATATTATTGAACAAAAATAACAGCTGTCTTCTTTTCTTAAATTTTAAAAACAATAATGAAAAGAGTAAATATGTTAAACTAAAAGTAATGTTTAACTAATATTTTTTTAGTTAGAAAAAAATATGAAAAAAGAAATGTAATATATATATATATATATGTTAAAAAAATCACATTGAATTAATAAGTATTTTTTCATTAAAAAAATAAAGAGATATCCCCTTGTATATGTTTAATTTTAGAGTTTTATTTGAGACCAATGGTATAATTGTCAAATACCTAATGATACTCAATTATTGATTCATAAGATTAGTAAGATGGTATAATTTATAGTTTAGTCCAAAATATATGGGAAATTCTTATTATTCCTATAGCTCATTTTATATTCACGTGTTTACACTGGTGAAAAGAATTTAAAATTTTTAAATTGAAGAAATAAACAAATTTTATATGATAAAATTTTCAAATATTATAACGTGATAATAATAAGAATAACTTGAACCTGAGAGTAAAGTTTTAAAAAATTTACTAAGAGTAAAAAACATATAAGAAGAAAAAACAAAAATAATGTCTATTATCAAAATAATATTTAAATTATTAATTTCATATATACTATATTAACAGTTAATTAATTTTAAACAATTAAACATACAAAGATATCCCTCCAAATGGAGAAAATTTAAACAATGACCTTCAAATACCACTTATCTAAAAGAGATACACTAGTCTAATGTGTAGCATCTCTAAATCTCCCAAACTCATAGGATTGCACATATTTAATAACAATATTAAAATATTATGAAGTCTCACACCCCCTCGACATTTTATGGTATACTATATTAGGATATGCAGTTAACTGTTACTACGGAGCATATAAATTAGTAACGATAATATAACATGAAATTAACAACAATTTCTCAAAACATCTAGATCACCCACTAGAGAAAAGAAAGTCATAATACGAAAATTAGCCATGGTAAAGAAAGAGAGAATTATGAACAATTGAAAATATTTTAAATTCAACAAAGTTTTATTTGTTTTTAATTTTAAATAGTTTTAATAATCATTACATTGAATACATATTAAATGAACTTGAAAACCCTTAATGACGGTTAGTCTATCACTAGAATCAATCCACGCATTAAATTCGGTACTGTTTCTTTTCTTATTTTTTTGTTTGCTATTTTCGAAATGATAATAGGACATATAAATAATGTTTCTTAACCTTGGGTTATTTTCTAACTAATTATAGGTCAAGATAGGATAAAGTAAAAAAAAATACATTAATAAATATTCAAAAGACATGATTCATATTTTAAGTTGTTGATAGTTTATTTTTACATATTATTGAACAAAAATAACAGCTGTCTTCTTTTCTTAAATTTTAAAAACAATAATGAAAAGAGTAAATATGTTAAACTAAAAGTAATGTTTAACTAATATTTTTTTAGTTAGAAAAAAATATGAAAAAAGAAATGTAATATATATATATATATAATGTTAAAAAAATCACATTGAATTAATAAGTATTTTTTCATTAAAAAAATAAAGAGATATCCCCTTGTATATGTTTAATTTTAGACTTTTATTTGAGACCAATGGTATAATTGTCAAATACCTAATGATACTCAATTATTGATTCATAAGATTAGTAAGATGGTATAATTTATAGTTTAGTCCAAAATATATGGGAAATTCTTATTATTCCTATAGCTCATTTTATATTCACGTGTTTACACTGGTGAAAAGAATTTAAAATTTTTAAATTGAAGAAATAAACAAATTTTATATGATAAAATTTTCAAATATTATAACGTGATAATAATAAGAATAACTTGAACCTGAGAGTAAAGTTTTAAAAAATTTACTAAGAGTAAAAAACATATAAGAAGAAAAAACAAAAATAATGTCTATTATCAAAATAATATTTAAATTATTAATTTCATATATACTATATTAACAGTTAATTAATTTTAAACAATTAAACATACAAAGATATCCCTCCAAATGGAGAAAATTTAAACAATGACCTTCAAATACCACTTATCTAAAAGAGATACACTAGTCTAATGTGTAGCATCTCTAAATCTCCCAAACTCATAGGATTGCACATATTTAATAACAATATTAAAATATTATGAAGTCTCACACCCCCTCGACATTTTATGGTATACTATATTAGGATATGCAGTTAACTGTTACTACGGAGCATATAAATTAGTAACGATAATATAACATGAAATTAACAACAATTTCTCAAAACATCTAGATCACCCACTAGAGAAAAGAAAGTCATAATACGAAAATTAGCCATGGTAAAGAAAGAGAGAATTATGAACAATTGAAAATATTTTAAATTCAACAAAGTTTTATTTGTTTTTAATTTTAAATAGTTTTAATAATCATTACATTGAATACATATTAAATGAACTTGAAAACCCTTAATGACGGTTAGTCTATCACTAGAATCAATCCACGCATTAAATTCGGTACTGTTTCTTTTCTTATTTTTTTGTTTGCTATTTTCGAAATGATAATAGGACATATAAATAATGTTTCTTAACCTTGGGTTATTTTCTAACTAATTATAGGTCAAGATAGGATAAAGTAAAAAAAAATACATTAATAAATATTCAAAAGACACGATTCATATTTTAAGTTGTTGATAGTTTATTTTTACATATTATTGAACAAAAATAACAGCTGTCTTCTTTTCTTAAATTTTAAAAACAATAATGAAAAGAGTAAATATGTTAAACTAAAAGTAATGTTTAACTAATATTTTTTTAGTTAGAAAAAAATATGAAAAAAGAAATGTAATATATATATATATATAATGTTAAAAAAATCACATTGAATTAATAAGTATTTTTTCATTAAAAAAATAAAGAGATATCCCCTTGTATATGTTTAATTTTAGACTTTTATTTGAGACCAATGGTATAATTGTCAAATACCTAATGATACTCAATTATTGATTCATAAGATTAGTAAGATGGTATAATTTATAGTTTAGTCCAAAATATATGGGAAATTCTTATTATTCCTATAGCTCATTTTATATTCACGTGTTTACACTGGTGAAAAGAATTTAAAATTTTTAAATTGAAGAAATAAACAAATTTTATATGATAAAATTTTCAAATATTATAACGTGATAATAATAAGAATAACTTGAACCTGAGAGTAAAGTTTTAAAAAATTTACTAAGAGTAAAAAACATATAAGAAGAAAAAACAAAAATAATGTCTATTATCAAAATAATATTTAAATTATTAATTTCATATATACTATATTAACAGTTAATTAATTTTAAACAATTAAACATACAAAGATATCCCTCCAAATGGAGAAAATTTAAACAATGACCTTCAAATACCACTTATCTAAAAGAGATACACTAGTCTAATGTGTAGCATCTCTAAATCTCCCAAACTCATAGGATTGCACATATTTAATAACAATATTAAAATATTATGAAGTCTCACACCCCCTCGACATTTTATGGTATACTATATTAGGATATGCAGTTAACTGTTACTACGGAGCATATAAATTAGTAACGATAATATAACATGAAATTAACAACAATTTCTCAAAACATCTAGATCACCCACTAGAGAAAAGAAAGTCATAATACGAAAATTAGCCATGGTAAAGAAAGAGAGAATTATGAACAATTGAAAATATTTTAAATTCAACAAAGTTTTATTTGTTTTTAATTTTAAATAGTTTTAATAATCATTACATTGAATACATATTAAATGAACTTGAAAACCCTTAATGACGGTTAGTCTATCACTAGAATCAATCCACGCATTAAATTCGGTACTGTTTCTTTTCTTATTTTTTTGTTTGCTATTTTCGAAATGATAATAGGACATATAAATAATGTTTCTTAACCTTGGGTTATTTTCTAACTAATTATAGGTCAAGATAGGATAAAGTAAAAAAAAATACATTAATAAATATTCAAAAGACACGATTCATATTTTAAGTTGTTGATAGTTTATTTTTACATATTATTGAACAAAAATAACAGCTGTCTTCTTTTCTTAAATTTTAAAAACAATAATGAAAAGAGTAAATATGTTAAACTAAAAGTAATGTTTAACTAATATTTTTTTAGTTAGAAAAAAATATGAAAAAAGAAATGTAATATATATATATATATAATGTTAAAAAAATCACATTGAATTAATAAGTATTTTTTCATTAAAAAAATAAAGAGATATCCCCTTGTATATGTTTAATTTTAGACTTTTATTTGAGACCAATGGTATAATTGTCAAATACCTAATGATACTCAATTATTGATTCATAAGATTAGTAAGATGGTATAATTTATAGTTTAGTCCAAAATATATGGGAAATTCTTATTATTCCTATAGCTCATTTTATATTCACGTGTTTACACTGGTGAAAAGAATTTAAAATTTTTAAATTGAAGAAATAAACAAATTTTATATGATAAAATTTTCAAATATTATAACGTGATAATAATAAGAATAACTTGAACCTGAGAGTAAAGTTTTAAAAAATTTACTAAGAGTAAAAAACATATAAGAAGAAAAAACAAAAATAATGTCTATTATCAAAATAATATTTAAATTATTAATTTCATATATACTATATTAACAGTTAATTAATTTTAAACAATTAAACATACAAAGATATCCCTCCAAATGGAGAAAATTTAAACAATGACCTTCAAATACCACTTATCTAAAAGAGATACACTAGTCTAATGTGTAGCATCTCTAAATCTCCCAAACTCATAGGATTGCACATATTTAATAACAATATTAAAATATTATGAAGTCTCACACCCCCTCGACATTTTATGGTATACTATATTAGGATATGCAGTTAACTGTTACTACGGAGCATATAAATTAGTAACGATAATATAACATGAAATTAACAACAATTTCTCAAAACATCTAGATCACCCACTAGAGAAAAGAAAGTCATAATACGAAAATTAGCCATGGTAAAGAAAGAGAGAATTATGAACAATTGAAAATATTTTAAATTCAACAAAGTTTTATTTGTTTTTAATTTTAAATAGTTTTAATAATCATTACATTGAATACATATTAAATGAACTTGAAAACCCTTAATGACGGTTAGTCTATCACTAGAATCAATCCACGCATTAAATTCGGTACTGTTTCTTTTCTTATTTTTTTGTTTGCTATTTTCGAAATGATAATAGGACATATAAATAATGTTTCTTAACCTTGGGTTATTTTCTAACTAATTATAGGTCAAGATAGGATAAAGTAAAAAAAAAATACATTAATAAATATTCAAAAGACATGATTCATATTTTAAGTTGTTGATAGTTTATTTTTACATATTATTGAACAAAAATAACAGCTGTCTTCTTTTCTTAAATTTTAAAAACAATAATGAAAAGAGTAAATATGTTAAACTAAAAGTAATGTTTAACTAATATTTTTTTAGTTAGAAAAAAATATGAAAAAAGAAATGTAATATATATATATATATATGTTAAAAAAATCACATTGAATTAATAAGTATTTTTTCATTAAAAAAATAAAGAGATATCCCCTTGTATATGTTTAATTTTAGACTTTTATTTGAGACCAATGGTATAATTGTCAAATACCTAATGATACTCAATTATTGATTCATAAGATTAGTAAGATGGTATAATTTATAGTTTAGTCCAAAATATATGGGAAATTCTTATTATTCCTATAGCTCATTTTATATTCACGTGTTTACACTGGTGAAAAGAATTTAAAATTTTTAAATTGAAGAAATAAACAAATTTTATATGATAAAATTTTCAAATATTATAACGTGATAATAATAAGAATAACTTGAACCTGAGAGTAAAGTTTTAAAAAATTTACTAAGAGTAAAAAACATATAAGAAGAAAAAACAAAAATAATGTCTATTATCAAAATAATATTTAAATTATTAATTTCATATATACTATATTAACAGTTAATTAATTTTAAACAATTAAACATACAAAGATATCCCTCCAAATGGAGAAAATTTAAACAATGACCTTCAAATACCACTTATCTAAAAGAGATACACTAGTCTAATGTGTAGCATCTCTAAATCTCCCAAACTCATAGGATTGCACATATTTAATAACAATATTAAAATATTATGAAGTCTCACACCCCCTCGACATTTTATGGTATACTATATTAGGATATGCAGTTAACTGTTACTACGGAGCATATAAATTAGTAACGATAATATAACATGAAATTAACAACAATTTCTCAAAACATCTAGATCACCCACTAGAGAAAAGAAAGTCATAATACGAAAATTAGCCATGGTAAAGAAAGAGAGAATTATGAACAATTGAAAATATTTTAAATTCAACAAAGTTTTATTTGTTTTTAATTTTAAATAGTTTTAATAATCATTACATTGAATACATATTAAATGAACTTGAAAACCCTTAATGACGGTTAGTCTATCACTAGAATCAATCCACGCATTAAATTCGGTACTGTTTCTTTTCTTATTTTTTTGTTTGCTATTTTCGAAATGATAATAGGACATATAAATAATGTTTCTTAACCTTGGGTTATTTTCTAACTAATTATAGGTCAAGATAGGATAAAGTAAAAAAAAATACATTAATAAATATTCAAAAGACATGATTCATATTTTAAGTTGTTGATAGTTTATTTTTACATATTATTGAACAAAAATAACAGCTGTCTTCTTTTCTTAAATTTTAAAAACAATAATGAAAAGAGTAAATATGTTAAACTAAAAGTAATGTTTAACTAATATTTTTTTAGTTAGAAAAAAATATGAAAAAAGAAATGTAATATATATATATATATAATGTTAAAAAAATCACATTGAATTAATAAGTATTTTTTCATTAAAAAAATAAAGAGATATCCCCTTGTATATGTTTAATTTTAGACTTTTATTTGAGACCAATGGTATAATTGTCAAATACCTAATGATACTCAATTATTGATTCATAAGATTAGTAAGATGGTATAATTTATAGTTTAGTCCAAAATATATGGGAAATTCTTATTATTCCTATAGCTCATTTTATATTCACGTGTTTACACTGGTGAAAAGAATTTAAAATTTTTAAATTGAAGAAATAAACAAATTTTATATGATAAAATTTTCAAATATTATAACGTGATAATAATAAGAATAACTTGAACCTGAGAGTAAAGTTTTAAAAAATTTACTAAGAGTAAAAAACATATAAGAAGAAAAAACAAAAATAATGTCTATTATCAAAATAATATTTAAATTATTAATTTC